>NC_073248.2:7612500-7697500 GCF_029281585.2 Gorilla gorilla gorilla
ATTCAAGGGTTGGCCGGGCACAGTGGCTCACTCCTGTCATCCCAACACTTTGGGAGGCCAAGGTGGGCGGATCACCTGAGGTCAGGAGTTCGAGACCAGCCTGAGCAACACGGTGAAAACCCGTCTCTACCAAAAATACTAAAATTAGCTAGGCATGGTGGTAGGTGCCTGTAGTCCCAGCTACTCAGGAGGTTGAGGCATGAGAATCACGGTTGCAGTGAGCTGAGATTGTGCCATTGCACTCCATCCTGGGAGACAGAGCGAGACTCCATCTCCAATACATACATACATACATACATACATACATACGTACATACATACATACATACATAAAATTAAGAGTTGTTCAGCCATGCTGTCCCCGGTCCCCAAACTCTTAACCTTTTGCGTTTCATAGGAAGTGCTAGGATGTACAAAGATGCCACTACCCTCTCCAGCCCACTAAGATGAAAGTGAGATGCCTCCTATGATGGTCATCGGAGGACTTTGCCACTCTCCTCAGTGGGCACCGGTGAGGAGGGTGACAGGCGCTTGGAGTCCCTGTGGGTTCTGGGATTCTGAGCTGTCACAGCGATAAGCCAGGGTCGATGGTTTCCTGAGGAGTTTGGCAAGCCTCAGCCCTTGGGTTCATTCCTCAACATTCGTGAAACAAAACAGACTTTTCAAATCGTGTTTAAAACAATTAGCGTGTTTACCCAAACAAAGGTTAAGCCTGCAAAGGAAAAGGGTATGCAAATGCTACCAAGCATTGCAGCTTTTACAGTTTTGCACACATCCTTCAAAGATCATCTTCTTTTTTTTTCTTTTTTTTTTTGAGATGGAGTCTCACTCTGTCGCCCAGGCTGGAGCACAATGACGCAATCTCGGCTCACCGCAACCTCCGCCTCCGGGGTTCAAGCAGTTCTCCTGCCTCAGCCTCCCGAGTAGCTGGGATTACAGGCACCTGCCACCACCCCAGCTAATTTTTTGTATCTTTAGTAAAGATGGGGTTTCACCATGTTGGCCAGGCTGGTGTTGAACTCCTGACCTCAGGCAATCCACCTGCCTCGGCCTCCCAGAGTGCTGGGATTACAGACGTGAGCCACCGCGCCCGGCCTCAAAGTTCATCTTCTAAGGCAAGCAGAAACTCAGTCAGCTCCACAGATCTGAGGTCTAAATGAGCAGGGCAACCTTGCTTATGGAGACGCGGGCAGGCAGGGAGAACAGGGTCTCTGCCCAGGCCACCAAGGAGGCGGCAAGATGCCAGATGGAGAAGGGGTTGCCCCAAGCCCCAGGTTGACATGGAAGTTGGGAACAGCCAAGCAGAGAATCTCAGGATATCCATGGAGGCTAAGAATGTTTCACTGGAGATTCAACTTTTGCAATCAGCAGTGCTGGGTTACATAAGTGCCTAATTAAGACCCTTGGAACTAATTATATAGGACAGAGAGGAGGTGATGGTGAAGACATGAGATTCTAAGCTGTGATGATACTTACCACATAAGAGGATCAAGACCCACCGATGAACTCCTGGTAGTAGAGAGAGGATATGCAGATAGGGAGACAGCTAGCTAGACAGATAGATAGATGACAGATAGATAATTGATACATTGATTATAGATTCAATAGATAAATACACAGAGAATACATTAGATAGATGGATGGATAGATAGATTGATGAATGGATAGATAGATATATCAATAGATAAATAGGTAGGTGGATAGAGAGATGATAGATAGATAGATAATTGATACATATAGATTCAATAGATAAATACATAGATAGATAATACATTAAACGGATGGATAGATAGATGAATGGATAGATAGATATATCAATAGGTAGGTAGGTGGACAGATAGATAATTGATACATAGATTATAGATTCAATAGATAAATACATGGATAGATAATACATTAGATAGATAGATGGATAGATGGATGAATGGATGGACACAGACATAGACAGATAGATCAATAGGTAGGTGGATAGATAGATACATACATGATTGATTGATAGATAGGTAGAAGATAGATGATGAATATATAGATAGATGATAGATGATAGATGTTAGATAGATATTTAGATACATAGATCAATAGATCAATAGGTGATAGATAAGCAATAGACAGATAGGAACTCTCCAGTCAGCCTAGACTTAGCTAGTCAAGGTCCCACCTGTGGAGTTTCCAGGTGAACGTCATCTCTATTAGCCTTCGAGTCCATGTAAATCATGTATCTACATCTGCCTGGATTTGTTTTCACTGCTAGAACAGAATCCCTGAGACTGTGGTTTATAAAGAGCAGAGATTTATTTACTCCTGGTTCTGGAGGTGGAGAAGTCCAAAATGGAGGCACCAGCAGATTCCATACCTGATGAGTGCTGTTCTCTGCCTCCAAGATGGCGCCTTCCTGCTGAATCTTCCAGAAGGAAGAAACACCTTGTCCTTGAAGACCAAGGCACCAGCAGATTCCATACCTGATGAGGGCTATTCTCTGCCTCCAAGATGGCGCCTTCCTGATGAATCTTCCAGAAGGAAGAAACACCTTGTCCTTACATGAAGACCAGGGCACCAGCAGATTCCATATCTGATGAGGGCTGATCTCTGCCTCCAAGATGGCGCCTTCCTGATGAATCTTCCAGAAGGAAGAAACACCTTGTCCTTACATGAAGACCAGGGCACCAGCAGATTCCATATCTGATGGGGGCTGTTCTCTGCCTCCAAGATGTCACCTTCCTGATGAATCTTCCAGAAGGAAGAAACACCTTGTCCTTACATGAAGACCAGGGCACCAGCAGATTCCATATCTGATGGGGGCTGTTCTCTGCCTCCAAGATGTCACCTTCCTGATGAATCTTCCAGAAGGAAGAAACACCTTGTCCTTACATGGTATAGGTGGAAGACCAAGGGAAATGAATGCTACAGGAAGCCTGTTTCTTTCTTTCTTATTTTTTTTTTCAAGATGGAGTCTTGCTCTGTTGCCCAGGCTGGAGTACAGTGGCTTGACCTCGGCTCACTGCAAACTCCAGCTCCCAGGTTGAAACAATTCTTCTGCCTCAGCCTCCTGAGTAGCTGGGATTACAGGTGCCTGCCACCACACCCAGCTAATTTTTGTATTTTTAGCAGAGACGGGGTTTCACCATGTTGGCCAGGCTTGTCTTGACCTCCTGACCTCGTGATCCACCTGCCTCGGCCTCCCAAAATGCTGGGATTACAGGCGTGAGCCACTGCGCCCGACCAGGAAGCCTCTTTCATAAAAGCCTTAAGCCCATTCATGAGAAAGGTGCCTCCATGCCCTGATCACCCCTTTTTTAATTCATGTTATGTTGTTATTTTGTTATTTTTTTTTATTTTTTTGACACAAAGTCTGGCTATATCACCCAGGCTGGAGTGAAGTGGTATCATCTCAGCTTACTACAAGCTCTGCCTACTGGGCTCAAACGATCCTCCCACCTCAGCCTCCCAAGTAGCTAGGACTACAGGAGTGCACCACCATGCCCAGCTCACTTTTGTACTTTTTATAGAGACAGTGGGTTCACCATGTTGCCCAGGCTGGTCTCAAACTCATGAACTCAGGCAATCTGCCTTCCTCTGACTCCCAAAGTCCTGGGATTACAGGCCTGAGCCACTGTGCTGCCCCTCTTTTTTTTTAAATCTTAATTTAATTTTTATTTATTTTTTATGTATTTATTTATTATTATTTTTTTGAAACAAAGTCTCACTCTGTGGCCCAGGCTGGAGTGCAGTGGCGCGATCTGGGCTCACTGCAACCTCCACTTCCCGGGTTCAAGCAATTCTCCTGCCTCAGCCTCCCGAGTAGCTGGGATTACAGGCACTTGCCACCACGCCCGGCTAATTTTTGTATTTTTAGTAGAGACCGGGTTTCGCCACGTTGGTCAGGCTGGTCTCGAACTTCTGACCTCGTGATCCACCCGCCTCAGCCTCCCAACGTGCTGGGATGACAGGCGTGAGCCACCGCCCCTGGTCCCTTTGCTTTCCTTAAGTGACTCTATGGGGGACCCATGCAACCAGCAGCATCTCAGCTTTTTCTCGCTGGCAGGTGTCTGCGGGAAACCAGCATCCCAGTTCACTTCAGATGCGAGCGTGTTGATTATACGCTCAGGGCCCCACATTAGGGAAGCGTGTGAGTCCCAGCCCCACTCTGGGTCACGCAGGGATCAACAAGATCAACAAACCAGCATGGTTAGGACAAGTGGGGTTTTTTTTGTTTGTTTGTTTTATTTTATTTTATTTTATTATTATTATACTTTAAGTTCTAGGGTACATGTGCACAACGTACAGGTTAGTTACATATGTATACATGTGCCATGCTGGTGTGCTGCACCCATTAACTCGTCATTTAACATTAGGTATATCTCCAAATGCTATCCCTCCCCCCTCCCCCCACCCCACAACAGGCCCCGGTGTGTGATGTTCCCCTTCCTGTGTCCATGTGTTCTCATTGTTCAATTCCCACCTCTGAGTGAGAACATGCGGTGTTTGGTTTTTTGTCCTTGCGATAGTTTACTGAGAATGATGGTTTCCAGCTTCATCCATGTCCCTACAAAGGACATGAACTCATCATTTTTTATGGCTGCATAGTATGTGGCACATAAGTGTTTTTTTGTTTTGTTTTGTTTTGTTTTTTGAGACAGAGTCTCACTCTGTCACCCAGGCTGGAGCGCAGTGGTGCCATCTCGGCTCACTGCAACCTCCACCTCCCGGGTTCAAGCCATTCTCCTGCCTCAGCCTCCCGAGTAGCTGGGTTTACAGGCGCCCGCCACCACACCCAGGTAACTTTTTGTAGTTTTAGTAGAGACGGCGTTTCACCGTGTTAGCCAGGCTGGTCTCGAACTCCTGACCTCGTGATCTGCCCACCTCGGCCTCCCAAAGTGCTGCGATGACAGGCGTGAGCCACTGTGTCGCCCTTTTTTTTTCTTCTTTTTAATTCCTGTTTTTGAGACAGAGTCTCGCTCTGTCGCCCAGGCTGGAGTGCAGTGGCTCAATCTCGGCTGACTGCAAGCTCCGCCTCCTGGGTTCAAGCGATTCTCCTGCCTCAGCCTCCTGAGGAGCTGGGACTACAGGCACCTGCCACCATGCCCAGCTAATTTTTGTATTTCTAGTAGAGACGGGGTTTCACCGTGTTGACCAGGATGGTCTCGATCTCTTGACCTTCTGATCCGATCTTTAATGGTTTTTTTTTTTTTTTTTTTTGAGATGGAGTCTCGCTCTGTCACCCAGGCTGGAGTGCAGTGGCGCAATCTCGGGTCACTGCAACCTCCGCCTCCCGGGTTCAAGCCATTCTCCTGCCTCAGCCTCCCGAGAAGCTGGGACTACAGGTGCCCGCCACCACGCCAGGCTAATTTTTTTTTTTTTTTTTTTTTTAGTAGAGACGGGGTTTCACCGTGTTAGCCAGGATGGTCTCGATCTCCTGACCTCATGATCCGCCCACCTCGGCCTCCCAAAGTCCTGAGATTACAGACGTGAGCCACTGTGTCGCCCTTTTTTTTTCTTTTAATTCCTCTTTTTGAGACGGAGTCTCGCTGTCACCCAGGCTGGAGTGTAGTGGCGTGATCTCAGCTCACTGCAACCTCTGCCTCCCGGGTTCAAGCGATTCTCCTGCCTCAGCCTCCTGAGTAGCTGGGACTACAGGTGCCCACCTGCACGCCCGGCTAATTTTTTTTTTTTTTTCGTATTTTTAGTAGAGACGGGGTTTCACCATATTAGCCAGGATGGTCTCGATCTCCTGACCTAGTGATCCGCCCGCCTCGGACTCCCCCAAAATGCTGGGATGACAGGCGTGAGCCACTGCACCTGGCCCTTTACAGTCCTTTTTAACGCACTTCTAAAAGAAACCATCTCAGCCACTTTTACACATCTGCAGGTGAGAGGAGTGTGGGGCACGGGTTTCCCCGATGACCCGGGGAAAGGATCAAGTTGCTAAGTGTCCACTTTGCACCACCAGCGTCTACCAGGTACTGCCAGGCAGAAGCTCAAAACCATGCGTGACTTTTTCTTGGCTTTTTTTTTTTTTTTTAATAAACCTCTGTTCAAAAATAAACTTAACACGTTTTTCTGGAGCACCCTGAACCTGTTCCCAATTTCTTGTCCAAACAATGAAAAATACACAAGTGCATTATTTTAAGGGTGACTCTAGCTGACCTTTCCGGGAGGGGTGGGGGGGGGGGGCAGGAAATACAGCACCGGCCTGGAGCCCGAAGCGCGTTCAGAGCGTTTGATGTGGCGTTTGATGTTAAGGCAGGGGCCACCTGGGTCGGCCTGTCATCGAATGACGTTTTCACACCAGTCCCCAAAGCAGGAGATCTGGAAAATCTGACATCCAAGGTTTTAGATCTTGGCTTAGAAAAATAGACATTCCAAGATGCCTGAAGTGTTTAAGTGGCTATTGCTAATTGGATGGTGTTGACTGTGGAGGTAAATGGATCCCAAATTGAAATGGGAGATTAGATGATTAGACGTATTCTCCAGACGCTTACAAAAACAATTATGTGTGTGCGTGTGTGTGTGGAGAGGGAGACAGAAAGGTGTATTGACAGACCGGGCGCGGTAGTTCACGCCGCTAATCCCAGCACTTTGGGAGGCTGAGGCGGGCGGATCACCGGAGGTCAGGAGTTCGAGACCAGCCTGGCCAACATGATGAAAACCCGTCTCTACTAAAAATACAAAAATTGGCTGGGCATGGTGGTCTGTAAAAAATTGGCTGGGCCTGTAGTCCCGGCTACTCGGGAGGCTGAGGCAAGAGAATCACTTGAACCCGGGAGGTGGAGGTTGCAGTGAGCTGAGATCGTGCCACTGCACTCTAGCTTGGGCGACAGAGTAAGACTCTGTCTCAAAAAAAGAGAAAAAGGACATATAGACAATAGACATACTATATCACAGATGGAAAGAAATAAACTAGATAGGTTAAACTAGATAGAAATAGATAACTGTTAGAACGAGATAGATGGTAGATAGATAATTAATAGAAAAGAAATAAATTAGGACAATTAAAGCAATGACAGACCTAGGTAAATAAATGATAGCTAGATAACAGATATATTATTAATACATAGGAATAGATGAGTTAATAATATATTAGTTAATAATATATTAATAATATTAGTTATTATACTAATAATATTAGTTAATTATTAGTTAATATTAGTTAATAATATTAGTTAATAATATATTAGTTAATAATATTAGTTAATAATATATTAGTTAATAATATTAGTTAATAATATATTAGTTAATAATATTAGTTAATAATATATTAGTTAATAATATTAGTTAATAATATATTAGTTAATAATATTAGTTAATAATATATTAGTTAATAATATATTAATAATATATTAGTTAATAATATATTAGTTAATAATATATTGGTTAATAATATATTAATAATAATATATTAGTTATTAGTTAATTCACTAATATATTAGTTAATATATTAGTTAACAATATATTATTAGTTAATAATATATTGTTATTAATAATAATTAATATAATATAATACATTAATAATATATTATAATATATTAAATAATATTAGTTAATATATTAAATAACATTAATAATACTAATTATATTACTTATACTAATATTAGTTAATTATTAGTTAATAATTAGTTAATAATTATTAACTAATTATATATAATAAGTTATATATAATAATATATAATTAGTTAATAATTAGTTAATTATTAGTTATCATACTAATAATATTAGTTAATAATAGATGAGTTAATAATATATTATTAATACATAGGAATAGATGAGTTAGAGTACATAAATGATAGAGATAGGTAGATAAATATATAACATATATAGAGAGATAACTGGATAGATGCATAGATGATAGCTAGATAGGCAGATAGTAGAGGGATGATAGGTACAGGAATAGATGATAGGTAGACAGATAATTGATACATAGATTATAGATTTGATAGATAAATACATATATAGATAGATGGATGGATAATAGATGATGGATATATAGTAGATGATAAATAGTAGAAAGATGATAGATAGCTAGCTAGCTAGACGGATAGATGATAGGTAGATGTGATACATAGATTATAGATTCAATAGATAATACATTAGATGGATAGATGAATAGGTAGATAGATACAGGGATAGATGATAGGTAGACAGATAATTGATATATAGATTATAGATTCGATAGATAAATACATATATAGATGGATGGATAATTGATAGATGATGGATATATAGTAGGCGATACATAGTAGAGAGATGATAGACAGCTAGCTAGTTAGATGGATAGATGATAGATAATTGATACATAGATTATACATTCAATAGATAAATAGATAATACATTAGATGGATAGATGAATAGATAGCTACAGGGATAGATGATAGGTAGATAGATAATTGATACATAGGTTATAGATTCAATAGATAAATATATATAGATAGAAGGATAGACAGATGGATACATGGATGGATGATAGATGATGGATACATAGTTAATGATAGATAGATAGTAGAGAGGTGATAGGTAGATAGCTAGCTAGCCAGACAGATAGATGATAGGTAGATAATTGATACACAGATTATAGATTCAATAGATAAATACATAGATAGATAATACATTAGATGGATAGATAGATGGATAGATAGGTAGATAGGTAAGTGGATAGATAGTTACAGGGATAGATGATAGGTAGATAGATAACTGATACATAGATTATAGATTCAATAGATAAATACACATATAGATAGATGGATAGATAGGTGGATGGATAGATGATGATGGATATATAGTAGATGATAGACGATTGATAGATGATAGATGTTAGATAGATTATAGATAAATAGATCAATAGATCGATAGATGATAGATGTTAGATAGATTATAGATAAATAGATCAATAGATCGATAGATGATAGATGGGTAATAGATAGATAGAAACTCCCCAGTCTGCCTAAGATATTTTCTGTTATTTTATAAGACACAACCCTCATGAGTTCTTTTGTATCTGCTGCTGCTGTTATTCTGAAAATAGTGTAAAGTTTTGGAGTTTCAGGTACAAGAGGACCCTGCAGATATCAGCCACCTGCGTTTCCCTCTCTTCCTGGGGAGGTTCGGTTCTGCCTCACACGCACTCACTGGTACATCCCTGTAGGTCTCAGAGCCACCCCCTCCTTGTCTACAAACAGGGAGGTGTGGTACCCACTCCGGGGACCCCCTCCATCCTTGGAGCACTCAGCGTGCAAGTGAGCCTGGCTTTCTCCTTCACAGACAAGTGGCATTGTCACAAGACAGCGTGGGCCATGCAGGGGACTCTCACCCTCATGAGGCTGGCATTGAGTGACACCGCGTTAGAGACAGAGGCAACCTCGAAAGGCATGGGCCCTGCTTCCCTCTTCTCAGAAACGAGGAGAGCCTCTGGTAGACAAACCACAGAATGATCTTTTGGGGTGAAACCTCAGGCTCTGTTCACTCACTGGCATGGTCAAACCACACCTGCAAAGAGCTGGCAAACTATTCCCCAAGCACGGAAATCCTCACGCTTCTCTGGGGCCATTCTGAGCCCTGCAGGTGGCTAGGGAGAGAGCCATAAGGTATTTCTTCTGGCAGGGGCGGGGGGCCCTCTCTGGCATTCTCAGGGCTGCCCCCAGGACCTGGAATCAGGCAGGAGAGAGAAGGACATCAGCTAGAGAAGGCTTCCTCTCCGTGAGGCCGTGGAGTCCGGCCCCGGCGGAAAATAAACTTCTTAATACGATTGAGATCAACAGACCGGGCTTTTCTCTGTGATACATTTAAGCAAATTGAATGTAATTACCTCAATTGAATTCAGAGCAAGGCCTACCCTGACCTTCCGCTGAAGCGTTCTGCCCGCTTGGGGAGCAGGCCGGGGCACACATGACATCATTTGGACAATTTGCACATATTTATACAATTTGTCATTATTCCATCTGTACAGGCTGGAGGCTCAGAGGTTTGCCTCCAGCACCGCTGTGAAATCAGGCCTATCAGAATGACGTGTGCTGGACATACCTCTTGTGTGTGCTATTTACTTCGAATTCAAGTATACATGTTCACTAGTAGGGGGAGTGGGGTGGACTCTGTGTGTGTGTGTGTGTGTGTGTGTGTGTGTGTGTGTGTGTGTGTGTGTGTGTGCCGGGCAGAAGATGCAAATCCATTGATACAAATCAACAAACAATGTTATGATATAAGGGAGGGAAATAAAGCCAGCAGGTGCTATAATACGTGTCAAAAAAAAAATCTGTTCTAAGCTTATGCCGCTGTAAGACAACAGACAGCTGTGTAGAGGTGAGGCTTCAGCGACGGCTGAGGAAGGGTTATTTGCAGGTACAGCCATAGGATGTCAGAGGTGTGTGTATTCTGACCTCAGGCACTGAGGTCCTGCCCACGAATGGCGTGGTAACGTGGGGATATATTCGAAGGAAAACAGAGAAGTGTCTGGATGGCCTGTTCTGTTGCAGGAAGCAAACCAGCATGATGCAGGCGGCCTGAACTGAGAAAAGGAGGTTTCCAGATTTCCAGAGACACACTGAGTTCAGTGCCATGTACCAGGGAGAAAACCTCATTCAGGGACCTCCGCTGTATTACGAAGTTTCATTTCTCCTGCAATGGGAGTCCACAGCAGCCTCGTGGAGGGGAAATTCCTCCCAGCCTGCGTATCATAGACTCAGCTACAGGCTTAGGGCCCTCAGGTTGCCCAAGGATGCTGGAGGTCCACAGGTCAACTGCAGGGAGACGGATTCCCCGAATGAGCAAGAGGGTTCCAGTGCTGACGAAATACATTAGTAGCTCTGGGCAGGTGTGGCTTCACGACCGTAAGGAAATGGAGGCAAAGAGTTGTTGGGCATGTAGAACTTTCATTTCTTCCACATTTATTCAGAGAAACGACATATGCATTTTTGGTAGAAGTACGTCCCATGCAGTATTGGTGTTCACCTCGAATTCAAGTGTACCTGGGCATGCATCTGTTCTGCTGTTTATCTCGAATTCAAGTGTACCTGGGCACGCATGCATACTGCCGTTCACCTTGAATTCAAGTGTATCTGAGCACGTATCTATTCTACCGTTTATCTCGAATTCAAGTGTAGCTGAGCACGCATCTGTTCTGCTGTTTATCTCCAACTTAAATGTACCTGAGCATGCATCCATACTGCTGTTCACCTCGAATTCAAGTGTACCTGGGCATGCATCCGTACTGCTGTTGATCTCGAATTCAAGTGTACCTGAGCATGCATCCATACTGCTGTTGATCTCGAATTCAAGTGTACCTGGGCATGCATCCATACTGCTGTTCACCTCGAATTCAAGTGTACCTGGGCACGCATCCATACTGCTGTTTATCTCGAATTCAAGTGTAGCTGGGCACGCATCTGTTCTGCTGTTTAACCTTGAACTCAAGTGTACCTGGGCTGCTGTTTACTTTGAATTCAAGTATACCTGGGCACGCATGCATACTGCTGTTCACCTCGAATTCAAGTGTACCTGGGCATGCATCCATACTGCTGTTTATCTCGAATTCAAGCGTACCTGGGCACGCATGCATACTGCTGTTCACCTTGAATTCAAGTGTACCTGAGCACACATCTGTTCTGCTGTTTATCTCCAACTCAAATGTACCTGAGCATGCAACTGTTCTGCTGTTTACCTCGAATTCCACTGTACCTGGGTATGCATGCCGTACTTTGATTGGTTAACTAGAGCGATTTGAAAAGCAAACGATCATTATTTTCCCCAAGTTGTAACCGTTGGCAAATCATTTCCCCCAAGTTTCAACTTTCTTCAAATGGAAGCTAAGAAATTCCACACCATGTATATATTCCTTGTAAAGTTTGCCCAGTACCTGAGCCAGCACCTAGGGACGGAAGGGCAGACAGTGGAGGTTGGGGTGCAGACAGATTTGGGTGACCCAGACCAAATCTGATCTCCTAGAACCAAGAGATCCCACAGAGACAGGACAAATTGGCCTGTTTGGGACCGGCGTGCTGCGGGATCCCAGACGCCACTCAACGGCCGCCCCATCACACTGGAAACTTAGGAATACATTTGTGAACTCACTACAAAAGACTACATCAAACCAGATGAGGCGTGACGGAATTAAAGTCTGGGAGTCAGAGAATGGCCGTGGCCTGAAGCCAAGTGTGAGGCACCGTTTCAGGCCCCGAGGACCGTTGTTCCAATTACAGCCCGGGATGACCTCATGCCGAGGGTATGGCCCGAATATTAAAAATTCCTGCAGCAGATGAATGCGAGGGGTCTGGCGTGAGGGGACCGGGGAGGGGTGCAAACATGTTTCATTTTATTTCAACACTCGGCCCCGGCCCGCACGGCGGTCAGAGAGGAAATTGCCGGCTCCCTGCCTCATGTTCTGCTGATTGGCAGACAGATTTACAGCACATGGAAGAAACAATTAGGACGGAGCCTCCACCGACTACAAAGCAAGGAAATAAATTCCCATAATGAGACGGGCAAACGCACAAGGTACGAATGATCTATGGGCTCGTGTCTAGGGTATAAAATGTCAAAACGCCCCGGGGTCGTGCTGAGTGGTTCTCAGTGACAGATGGTGCACAGATTCCCAAATCTCCTTGGGTTGTTGTTTTCTTTTTTTCTTTTTTTTGGTTTTGTTTTGAGAAGAAGTTTCACTCTCGTTGCCCAGGCTGGAGTGCAATGGCGTGATCTCGGTTCACTGCAACCTCCGCCTCCCGGGTTCAAGCGATTCTCCTGCCTCAGCCTCCCTAGTAGCTGGAATTACAAGCACCCGCCAGCATGCCCAGCTAATTTTTGTATTTTTAGTAGAGACTGGATTTTGCCATGATGGCCAGGCTGGTCTCGAACTCCTGACCTCAGGTGATCCACCCGCCTCGGCCTCCCAAAGTGCTGGGATAACAGGCGCGAGCCACCGTGCCCGGCCAATCTGTTTAACCTTTCTATCGTCTCTCTCTCTTTTATTTATTTATTATTTATTTATTTATTTATTTAGAGATGGAGTTTTGCTCTTGTTGCCCAGGCTGGAGTGCAATGGTGCGATCTCGGCTCACTGCAACCTCCCCCTCCCGGGTTGAAGTGATTCTCCTGCCTCAGCCTCCCGAGTAGCTGGGACTCTAGGCGCCCGCCACCACGCCCGGCTGATTTTTGTATTTTTAGTAGAGATAGGGTTTCACCATGTTGGCCAGGCTGGTCTCAAACTCCTGACCTCAGGTGATCCACCTGCCTCAGCCTCCCAAAGTGCTGGGATTATAGGCATGAGCCACCATGCCCAGCTCATCTGTTTAATTTTTCTATCATCTCTCTCTCACACTCTTATTTATTTATTTATTTATTTATTTATTTAGAGACAGAGTCTCACTCTGTTGCCCAGGCTGGAGTGCAGTGGTGCCATCTCAGCTCACCGCAACTTCCGCCTACCGGGTTCAAGCGATTCTCCTGCCTCAGCCTCCCAAGTAGCTGGGATTACAGGTGTCTGCCACCAGGCCCAGCTGATTTTTGTATTTTTAGTAGAGATAGGATTTCACCATGTTGGCCAGGCTAGTCTCAAACTCCTGACCTCAAGTTCTCTGCCTGCTTCAGCCTCCCAAAATGCTGGGATTATAGGTGTGAGCCACTGTGCCCAGTCAATCTGTTTAATCTATCATCTCTCTCTCCCTCTCTCTCTCTCTCTCTATTTATTTATTTAGAGATGGAGTTTTGCTCTGTGACCCAGGCTGGAGTGCAGTGGCATGATCTCGGCTCACTGCAACCTCCCCTTCCCGGGTTCAAGCAATTCTCCTGCCTCAGCCTCTCCAGTAGCTGGGATTACAGCCGCCGCCACCTTGCCCAGCAAATTTTTGTATTTTTAGTAGAGATGGGGTTTCACCATGTTGATTAGGCTGGTCTTGAACTCCTGACCTCAGGTGGTCCACCCACCTCGGTCTCCCAAAGTGCTGGGATTATACGCGTGAGCCACTGTGCACGGCCAATCTGTTTAATCTTTCTATCATCTCTCTCTCCCTCTCTCTCTCTCTCTCTCTCTCTCTCTCTCTCTCTCTCTCTCTATTTATTTATTTATTTAGAGATGGAGTTTTGCTCTTGTTACCCAGGCTGGAGTGCAGTGGTGTGATCTCGGCTCATCTCGGCCCACTGCAGCCTCTGCCTCCTGGGTTCAAGCGATTCTCCTGCCTCAGCCTCCCGAGTAGCTAGGACGACAGGCACCCGTCGCCACACCCGGCTAATTTTTTGTATTTTAGTAGAGACGGGGTTTCACCGTCTTGCCCAGGCTGGTCGCAAACTCCTGAGCTCAGGCAATCCACCTGAGTCGGCCTCCCAAAGTGCTGGGATTACAGGCGTGAGTCCCCGTGCCGGGCCAATCTGTCTAATCTATCTATCTATCTATCTATCTATCTATCTATCTATCTATCTATCTATCTATCATCTATCTATCAGTTTCTAGTTTATCGATCATCTATCTATCAATCATCTCTCTAATTTATTTTCCGTTTATGTACCTATCTCATCTATCTATGTATGTATCTATTATCTATCTCTAATTTGTTTCTCATCCATATATCTATCATCTATCCTGTCATCTCTGTTAATCATCTACCTGCTTATCCATCATCTGTCTCTAATTTATTTACTACCTATTTATCTATCTCATCTATCGTTTCTGTCTTTCTATCATCTATGTATGTATGTATCTATCATCTATCTCTAATTTATTTATTATCTATATCATCTATGTATCTATGTATCTATCTATGTATCTATCTATGTATCTATCTATGTATCTATCTATGTATCTATCTATGTATCTATGTATCTATCTATGTATCTATCTATGTATCTATCTATCTATCTATCTAGCTTCATCATCATCATCATCATCATTTATGTATCTGTCATCCAGGCAGGGCAGGAGAGGAGAAGAATGAATTATCTAATATAACCCTGAAAAACATGGGACCATATTTCTACCACTTCCCAGAATTAAGTCTAACACAGGCTTTTTCAGCCCTGGCACAGCTGACATTTGGGGCTGGAGGACTCTCTGTGGTGGGGCCGTCCTGGGCACTGTAGGGTGTTGAGCAGTGGCCCTGGGCTCCCCCAGCAGGTGCTAGGGCCACCCTCTCCCCAGCTGTGAAAACCAAAGATGTCTCCAGACATTGTCCAGTGTCCTCTGGGGGACAAAAGTATCCCTGGTTGCAAACCACTTCCATAGACAGACAGATAGACAGATAGATGATAGATTAGATAGATAGATAGATAGATAGATAGATAGATAGATAGATAGATGGATGATGGATAGACTAGAAATTGATAGATGATAGATAGATAGATGATAGATTAGATAGACAGATAGACAGATGATAGATTAGATAGGTAGATAGATAGATGATGGGTAAACTAAAAATTGATAGATGATAGATGATAGATAGATAGATAGATAGATAGATAGATAGATAGATAGATAGATTAGATAGATGATAGATTAGATAGATGATGGATAAACTAGAAATTGATAGAAGATAGATAGATAGATAGATAGATAGATAGATAGATAGATAGATAGATAGATAGATAGATGCTAAAAAACTGGAAGTACATGATAGATTAGATTGATAGATGAGAGATTGCAGATAGGTAGATAAGATAGATGATACATAATGAAAGGAAGATGATAGGTGATTGATAAATTAGAGATAAATAGATAAAAAGACAATAAATAAAGTTGAGATAGATATGATAGGTAGATAATAGGTAGATGGATATATACATGGATATATTGATAATAGAGGAAATAGGTGAGAGATGATAGATATGATAAATGATAGCTACATAGGTGATTGATAGACAAGTGATTGATACATATATAAATTGCAGATAGATTAGAGATAGATAAATGGAGACAGACAATAGATAGGTGATAGATAGATAGATAGATAGATAGATAGATAGATAGATAGATAGATAGAATGGATGGAAAAATGGATGGATGGATGGATGGATGGATGGATAAATGATGGATGAATAGATGGAAGGATGGTGGATGGATGGATGAATAGATGGATGGACAGATAAATAGATAGATGATAAATAGATAATAGATAGGTAGGTAGATAGATAGATAGATAGATAGATAGATAGATAGATAGATAGATAGAATGGATGGAAAAATGATGGATGGATGGATGGATGAATGATGGAAGAATAGATGGAAGGATGGTGGATGGATGGATGAATAGATGGATGGACAGATAAATAGATAGATGATAAATAGATAATAGATAGGTAGATAGATAGATAGATAGATAGATAGATAGAATGGATGGATGGATGGATGGATGGATAAATGATGGATGAATAGATGGAAGGATGGTGGATGGATGGATGAATAGATGGATGGACAGATAAATAGATAGATGATAAATAGATAATAGATAGGTAGGTAGATAGATAGATAGATAGATAGATAGATAGATAGATAGATAGAATGGATGGAAAAATGATGGATGGATGGATGGATGAATGATGGAAGAATAGATGGAAGGATGGTGGATGGATGGATGAATAGATGGATGGACAGATAAATAGATAGATGATAAATAGATAATAGATAGGTAGATAGATAGATAGATAGATAGATAGATAGATAGATAGATAGATAGAATGGATGGAAAAATGATGGATGGATGGATGGATAAATGATGGATGAATAGATGGAAGGATGGTGGATGGATGGATGAATAGATGGATGGACAGATAAATAGATAGATGATAAATAGATAGTAGATAGGTAGGTAGATAGATAGATAGATAGATAGATAGATAGATAGATAGATAGATGATAGATTAGATAGATGATAGATAGAATGGATGGATCGATGAATGGTGGATGGATGGATGAATAGATGGATGGATAGATAAATGATAGATGATAAATAGATAAATAATAGGTAGATAGATAGCTAGGTGATAGATTTGATAGATAGATAGATGATAGGTAGATAGATAGATGATAGATAGATAGATAGATGATAGATAGATAGATAGATAGATAGATAGATAGATAGATAGATAATAGATAGACAGGCAGACAGATGATGGCTAGGTAGATCTAACAGCATGGAGAAGCCAGTGCCATCTGGGACCCTTTGGCGTAGGTGGGATCAGGTACCCCAACTCGCAGAAGCAGAACTGGGGCTGAGCTCCAGGACACACTGCTGCTTTGAGTCCAGCTGGTGGGAAGAGCTGTGGACAGGGCACCCCTTAGGCACCTGCCCATCCCTCCACCCATGCATCAGCCCCCAAGTTCAGTGCCCAGGTTCTCTCAGGGGGAAAATGAGCTCTCGGATCTTCTCACTAAATTCCTTTTGTGCATAAGCCAGCTGGGGTGAGTCTCACTAGTTCACAACTACAAGCACCGATGAACCAGCTGCAGCCACGCCTCCAGTCTGGGTCACTGGACAGATGTGAAAAGGAGAGACATGAACTCAGGTGTCCTGGAGGGATTTCCTGAGGCACAAGGAGTGGGTTTCCTGGACCTGAAAAATGTCTCATCACCTGTGCTGTGGGTCACTGCCCACATATGTGCAGACATGAGCTCAAATGTCATCAGGGTTCAAACCCTAGAGCTGGAAGCTGCCACAGAGATCATTGGTGAAGACGCTTCCTTTTAAAGATGGGGAAACCAAGGCGGATGATTTTCATTCTTTGCTGCACGGCCTCCCTCTGGACTCTGTCCCCAACTCGCATGGGAAATTCCCTGTAGGAATCCCAAATGAAGGCGCTGAGATGGCAGCCGTCAAAGCCAAATGTGGACATGGATTGAAGACATACCACCGGCTCCTGTAAGTGTCAGGATTCTCCACAGGACCCCAGAGGAAGGGCTCACTTCTCCAATGAGTGACTCACATGAACTACCAAAGTGGGACCTAAATTCATCAGCAAGTCATCCTCTCCAAGCCCTGGAGAATGGAAGTCTGAGATCAAGGTGTGGGCAGAACTGTGCTCCCTCTGGAAGCTCTAGGGGAGGGTCCTTCCTGCCTCTCCCAGCTCCTGGGGCTCCAGGCATCCCTGGGCTTGTGGCCACTTCACTCCAGTTTCTGCCTCCATCTCCACGTGGCCTTCTCTTCTGTGTCTGTGTCTCCTCTTCTGTCTCCTACAAGGGCACCTGTCATTGCATTTAGGGCCACCCTACTCCAGGATAATCTCATCTCAAGATCCTTTTCCTAAGCACATCGGCAAAAACACCTATTTCCAAATAAGGTCTCATTACCAGGTTCTAGGCTTTAGGATGTAGACATAGCTTTTTGGGGGACCGCTGCTCAATACATTCCAGTTGTATCCAGTTCTTTCTGGAGGCTCCGGGGGAGGATCCTTCCTGCCTCTCTTAGCTCCTGGGGGCTCCAGGTATCCATGGGCTTGTGGCTGCATCACTCCAGTCTCTGCCTCCATCTCCACGTGGCCTTCTCCTCTGTGTCTGTGTCTCCTCCTCTGTCTCTTACAGGGACACTTGTTATTGAAATTAGAGCCCACCCTAATCCAGGATGATTTCCTCTCAAGATCATTAACTAATTACCTGTGCAAAGGCCATATTTCCAAATGCGATCTCATTCCAGTTCTGGGGGTGAGAACATGAACATGTCTTTCCAAGGGCCACTGTTCAATCCACTTCCATTGTATCTAGTTCCTTCTGGAGGCTCTAGGGGAGGATCCTTCCTGCCTCTCCCAGTTCCTGGGGGCTCCAGGTGTCCCTGGACTTGTGGCTGCATCACTCCAGTCTCTGCCTCCATCTCCACATGGCCTTCGCCTCTGTGTCTGTGTCTCCTCTTCTGTCTCTTAGAAGGACACCTGTCATTGTGTTTAGGGCCCAATCTAACCCAGGATGATCTCGTCTCCAGATCCTTAATCACATCAGCAAAGACCCTTTTTCCAAATGAAGTCCCATTCCCAGGTTCTGGGGGTTATTACATGAATATGTGTTTCTGAGGGCCACTGTTCAATCCATTACAATTGTATCCAGTTCCTTCTGGAGGCTCTAGGAGAGGATCCTTCCTGCCTTTCTCAGCTCCTGGGGACTCCAGACATCCCTGGGCTTGTGGCCGCATCACTCCAGTCTCTGCCTCCGTCTCTACACAGCCTTCTCCTCTGTGTCTGTGTCTCCTCTTCTGTCTCTTAGAAGGACACCTGTCATTGCATTTAGGGGACACCCTACTCCAGGATGATCTCATCTCAAGATCCCTCACCTAATTACATCTGCAAAGACCCTGTTTCAAAATAAGTTCACTTTCCCGGGATCCGGGTGGACATATCTTTTGGGGAGGCCTCCACTGAGCCCACTGCCCACACGCAGTCTGGCCTGAGGCATCCCCACGTTGGAAATTCCACAGCGTCAGCTCTGACTTCTGGCCTCACTATATCCCCAAGCCTCACTCTGTTTTGGGAACTGGTCACTGAGTCCCAGCTCTGGGCCTGGGTCTGTCCCTGTGTCTCTGTTCTGGTGGTTTCCAGCCTGGTTTCATTACTTCCTGGACCCCACTTCTCCCTCTGGAGTCCACACCCTTCCTCAATTGGGCAACTGCCACCCTTGAGAGGCTCATCTGTCCCTGCCACCTGTCTCAACTCTGAATTCCCTCTCATCCCTCGCCTCCTGGGATCCAACCCACCTCACATTGATATCTATCTATGTATCTATCTGTCTGTCTGTCTGTCTATCTATCTGTCTGTCTGTCTGTCTGTCTGTCTGTCTGTCTATCCATCCATCCATCCATCTATCTATGTATCTATGTATCTATGTACATGGATAGATCTATCTATCCATCCATCTATGTATCTATGTATCTATCCATCCATCTATCTATCCATCCATCCATCTATGTAACTATTTATCTGTCTATCATCTATCATATTTCTGTTTTTCTATCATCTTTTTATCTATCATCTATCTATCCATCCATCTATGTATCTATGTATCTATCCATCCATCTATCTATCCATCCATCCATCTATGTAACTATTTATCTGTCTATCATCTATCATATTTCTGTTTTTCTATCATCTTTTTATCTATCATCTATCTATCCATCTATCTATGTATCTATGTATGTATGTATGTATCTATCTATCATCTATCATCCATCGGTCTATGTATCTATGTATCATCTATCATCTATCTATCTATCTAATCTATCATCTATCTATCCATCCATCATCTATATTCTATTGATTGCATACATTATCATCTATCATGTATGTATCTATCTACCTATGTATCATCAGTGTTTCTATAAATCATTAATCTGTCTATCTTCCATTTTCTACCTATCTATTATCTGTGTATCTATAGATCCATCCATTCATCTCCTATCTATGTATCTATCTATCCATTATCTATTTCTCGACCTATCTATTTCTCTATCATCTATTTATTCTCATCTATCATTTAACTGTCGATCAATCTCATCTATTATCTATCATCAGTCTATTAATCATCAATCTATCATCAATCTATGTATCAATCTGTCATGTATCTATGTATCATCAGTCTATCAATCATCCATCTATCTATCTTCTATTTTCTATCTATCACCTATGTATCTGTAGATCTATCCATTCGTCTATCTACTATCTGTGTATCTATCTATCCATTATCTTTCTATCTATTTATCTATTCCCATCTATCATCTAACTTTTGATTGATCTCATCTATTATCTATCTATCACGAGTCTATTAATCATCAGCCTATCTATCATCAATCTATGTGTCCATGTATCTGTCTGTCATGTATCTATCTATCTATCATCAGTCTATCATCTGTCTATCATCAGTCTATCAGCTATCTATGTTCTATCTACGAATTTATCATCTATCTATCTATCTGTGTATCCCAGCCACATTCCCTGGGCTGAATGTGATCCCTAATGCTTGCCTCTCTTGTTGCCCAGACATCTCTGTCAGATACCAGACGGGACCTTCTCCCTTTCTCTGCAACGGAAGCATCAGTTCTAAGCCAGGCCCCATCCATCCTGGCCGCTCAGGCCCCATCCATCCTGGCTGCTCAGAGGAACTGTGGTTAGAGAAAAGCTTGATCCCAGGCCTGGAGTGGTGTCTGCACAGAATGCAGGACAGAAACAGAAGGACGGGGGAAGTGGAGTGGGCGCTGTTGAACAAGGACGCCTTAGTAAACATTTAGGGATGGGGTCAAATGAGATGTGGAAATGGCAGTTCTGTTTCCCCATTCACGAGAACATATTTGAGAAAAAAAAAGATGGGGCTAGAAGAAATATATGAGAGGATTCATAGTACCATTTAAGAGATGTTATTTTTTTCGTTTTTTTTTTTTTTTTTTTTTTTTTTTGAGACAGAGTCTCGCTCTGTTAACCAGGCTGGAGTGCAGTAGGAGATGCTATTTCTTAAACATTTTAAAATACCTTCATGAACTACTTTTTCTATTCTGGTAAAATACACAAACCATAAATTTGCCACTGTAATCTTTTTTTTTTTTTTCTTTGTTGAGACAGAGTTTCGCTCTTGTCGCCCAGGCTGGAGTGCAATGGTGCAATCTCAGCTCACTGCAACCTCTGCCTCCCAGGTTCAAGCGATTCTCTGGCCTCAGCCTCCTGAGTAGCTGGGACTACAGGCACCTGCCACCACGCCCGTCTAATTTTGTATTTTTAGTAGAGACGGCGTTTCTCCATGTCGGTCAGGCTGGTCTGGAACACCTGATCTCAGGTGATCTGCCCACCTTGGCCTCCCAAAGTGCTGGGATTACATGCGTGAGCCACTGTGCCAGGCCATGCAATCATTTCTTGTTTTTTAAATTTTACTTTAATTTCAGGGATACATGTGCAGAACATGTAGGTTCGCTACGGAGGTATACATGTGCCATGGTGGTTTGCTGCACCTATCAACCCGTCATCTAGGTTTTAAGCCCCATATGCATGAGGCATTTGTCCTAATGCTGTCCCTCCCCTAGTACCCCATGCCGCCCCGACAGGCCCCAGTGTGTGATGTTCCCCTCCCTGGGTCCATGTGTTCTCATTGTTCAGCTCCCACTGATGAATGAGAACATGCAGTGTTTGGTTTTCTGTTCCTGTGTGAGTTTGCTGAGGATGATACTTTCCAGCTTCATCCATGTCCCTGCAAAGACATGAACACATCCTTTTTGATGGCTGCATAGTATTCCACGGTGTCTATGTGCCACATTTTCTTTATCCAGTCTATCATTGATGGGCATTTGGGTTGGTTCCAAGTCTTTGCTATTGTGAACAGTGCAGCAATAAACATATATGTGCATGTGTCTTTATAGTAGAATGATTTATAATCCTTTGGGTATATACCCAGTGATGGGATGGCTGGGTCAAATGGTATTTCTGGTTCTAGATCCTTGAGGAATCACCACACTGTCTTCCACATGGTTGAACTAATTTACACTCCCACAAACAGTGTAAAAGTGTTCGTATTTCGCCAGGCGCGGTGGCTCATGCCTGTAATCCCAGTACTTTGGGAGGCTGAGGTGGGCGGATCACAAGGTCAGGAGATGGAGACCATCCTGGCTAACACAGTGAAACCCCGTCTCTACTAAAAAATACAAAAAATTAGCCAGGCGTGGTGGCGGGCGCCTGTAGTCCCAGCTACTCAGGAGGCTGAGACAGGAGAATGGCATGAACCTGGGAGGCGGAGCTTGCAGTGAGCCAAGATTGCACCACTGCAGTCCAGCCTGGGTGACAGAGCGAGACTCCATCTCAAAAAAAAAAAAGGTGTTCCTATTTTTCCACTGCAATCAGAGTCTCACTGTGCTGCCCAGGCTGGAGTGCAGTGGTGCAATCATGGCTCACTGCAGCCTCGACCACCTGGGCTCAAGTGATCCTCCCATTTCAGCCTCCCAAGTAGCTGAGACTACAGGTGAGTGCCACCATGCCAAGCTAATCCTTGTAACTTTTGGACAGATAGGGTCTTGCTCTGTTGTTCACGCTTGTCCTGAACTCCTGGGCTCAAGTGAAGTGTATTGTTTTAATTCTTATTCGGACTGATTGTTAAGTCAAAGATCTCTAGCGCTACACCCTAGAAAGGATCCTTTCTTTTGTTTTTATTTTTATTCATTTTTTTATTTTTTGAGATGGAGTCTCACTCTGTCACCCAGGCTGCACTGCAGTGGTGTGATCTTGGCTCACTGCAACCTCCACCTCCCAGGTTCAAGCAATTCTCCTGCCTCAGCCTCCTGAGTAGCTGGGATTACAGGCGTGCACCACCACACCCAGCTGATTTTTGTATCTTTAGTAGAGATGGGGTTTCACCACATTGGCCAGCATGGTCTCGAACTCTTGACCTTGTGATCCGCCCACTTCAGCCTCCCAAAGTGCTGAGATTACAGGTGTGAGCCACTGCGCCCGGCCGAAAGGATCTTTTCAAAAATAGTAGACAATATATGAAGTGTCCAATTTCTCTACATCCTTCTCCTCCTCACTAACTCTTGTGATTTTCCATTTTTTTAAGGAATCATAACTGCTTCCGGTGAATGCAAAATCATATATTTGCTACATAATGCCCATTTGTGGAGTAAGCAAGTCGACCTGAATTTCACACTTGCAAATCCAGAATCAGGGAGAAGAGTATCTGGAAGCATTCCCATCAACTGTTTTCCAGGCACCTGTTTCTTTGAGGCTGTGATATTTTAAGGCAATAGTCCAGACATTACATCATTTAGCCTATAATTACTTTAGGATGTAAATCTAACAGATAATAATATGTTTTATTTCATAACCAGAACACTAATTATGAAGCCTTCATAATAACAGTAAGTCCTTAAGGGACTTTGTTCAGATTTGCTTCATTTACTTATTTATTTATTGAGATGGAGTTTCACTCTTGTCACCCAGGCTGGAGTGCAATGGTGCAATCTCAGCTCACTGCAACCTCCACCTCCCGGGTTCAAGCGATTCTCCTGCCTCAGCCTCCCAAGTACCTGGGATCACAGGCATGCACCACCACACCCAGCTAATTTTTGTATTTTTAGTACAAACGGGGTTTCACCATGTTGGCCAGGCTGGTCTCGAACTCCTGACCTCAGGTGGTCTGCCTGCCTGGGCCTCCCAAAGTGCTGGGATTACAGGCGTGAGCCACCGCGCCTGGCCCTAGGTTTGCTTTGGAATGTCAAAGATGAATTTCTACAGTTGGTTTGTTTGAGCCAGAACTGAAACAAGGTCACCTTGTTATATTTACTGATTTTTCTCAAGTATCTCTTTAAAATGAGACCTGAGACAAATGTATATAATTATATATGTATATTACTTTATAATATATAATTATATATTAATTATAATATATTCTTCATATATCTTATATAAATATATAATATATATTTATATTATATATAATATATATATAATATATATAATATATATATAAAATATATATAAAATATATATAAAATATAATATATACTATATATAAAATATATATAGTTTATATATATTTAAACATATATAAATATATATATTTTATATATATGTTATATAAACTATATATTTATATTACGTTATATAAATATATACTTATATAACGTTATATAAATATATACTATATATTTATATTATGTTATATAAATATATACTATATATTTATATTATGTTATATAAATATATACTATATATTTATATTATGTTATATAAATATATACTATATATTTATATTATGTTATATAAATATATACTATATATTTATATTATGTTATATAAATATATACTATATATTTATATTATGTTATATAAATATATACTATATATTTATATTATGTTATATAAATATATACTATATATTTATATTATGTTATATAAATATATACTATATATTTATATTATGTTATATAAATATATACTATATATTTATATTATGTTATATAAATATATACTATATATTTATATTATGTTATATAAATATGTATAAATTATATATTTAAATATATAATTTAAATAATATTAAACAATATTTAATATAACATTATATTATATATCAATATATAATGTAATACTGTATAATAATTATTAATATTAGCTAATTATTGATATTCATTAAGTATTAATAATACCATGATTGTTAATATAATAAATATTATATGTTATATAATAAATAATATAAATATATATGATATATTAAGTATAATATAATTTTATAATAAATATAGGTTATATTGTTATATTATTTTATATATTTTTCTATGTAAAAAATGCACTGAGGTGAGCTTCACACAACATAAAATTAACCATTTTTAAAAGGAACGATTTTATGGCCTTTCATATATTTGTAGTGTTGTTCAACGATCACCTGTATATGGTTTTTTTGTTTTGAGATGGAGTCTTATTCTGTTTATCTTTTATTTTATTATATTTTTATTTATTTATTTAGAGACAGAGTCTCCCTCTGTCACCCAGGCCAGAGTGCACTGGCACAATCTCAGCTCACTGCAACCTCCACCTCCTGGGTTCAAGCGATTCTCCTGCCTCAGCCTCCCCAGTAGCTGGGGTTACAGGTGCCTGCCACCACACCCGGCTAATTTTTGTATTTTTAGTAGAGACGGCGTTTCAGCACGTTGGCCAGGCTGGTCTCAAACTCCTGACCTCAGGTGATCCACCCATCTCGGCCTCCCAAAGTGCTGCGACTACAGGCGTGAGACACCACACCTGGTCACTGTATCCATTCTTTAATAAAATTTCTTAATAGAATTTGATTAGATCAAGCCACACTTCGCAACTCCATGCAGCCCCTATGCCTCCAGGCCTGAAGGAGTTAACGCTAATTCTTTTTATGTTGGAGATTACCATTTTATTACCAATGCTTTCTGAAAGTGCCATTATCATAAAATTGAAAACGGCCATCAAATTCTCTCCACGTGAAGAGCGGAGGCTTTTAGATGTGGGAGCGATTCTGACGCTGAAGGGTAGCAATTACCCTGTGACCATCCTCAGTGTGGAGGATTAAAAATAATCATTAAAGTAATGAGGTGTGAGTGGGATTTAAGGAACTCTCACCGTACTTAATTTGTTTTTGTAGTGAATTATTTAAATCTTCTTCCCGGGCCCCCATGCCTCCCATTTTTGTTTGGAAAAGAGACGTGCATTAACGGTTCTTAGAAGTGTACGTGGTGAAGCTGGTAATTAATAATATGATTTTGTTGTTGTTGTTGTTGTTTGAGACAGAGTCTCACTCTGTCGCCCAGGCTGGAGTGCAATGGCTCGATCTCGGCTCACTGCAACCTCCACCTCCCGGGTTCAAGAGATTCTCCTGCCTCAGCCTCCTGAGTAGCTGGGATTACAGGCACCTGCCACCACGCCCCACTAATTTTTGTATTTTTAGTAGAGACGGGGTTTCACTGCGTTACCCAGCATGGTCTCGATCTCCTGACCTTGTGATCTGCCTGCCTTGGCCTCCCAAAGTGCTGGGATAACAGGTGTGAGCCACCGTGCCCGGCCTTTTTTTTTTTTGAGACAGACTTTCACTCTTGTGGCCCAGGCTGGAGTGCAGTGGTGTGATCTCGGCTCACTGCAACCTCCGCCTCCCAGGTTCAAGTGACTCTCCTGCCTCAGCCTCCCAAGTAGCTGAGACTACAGGCTCCCACCACCATTCCCAGCTAATTTTTGTATTTTTGTAGAGATGGGGTTTCACCGTGTTAGCCAGGATGGTCTCAATCTCCTGACCTCGTGATCCACCTGCCTTGGCCTCCCAAAGTGCTGCGATTACAGGCATGAGCCATCGCGCCCTGCCTTGTTTTTTTTTTTATTTTTTATTTTGGAGACAGAGTTTCACTCTTGTCCTCCAGGCTGAAGTGCAGTGGCTTGATCTCGGCTCACTGTAACCTCCACCTCCCGGGTTCAAGCGATTCTCCTGCCTCAGCCTCCTGAGTAGCTGGGGTTATAGGCACCTGCCACCATGCCTGGCTAATTTTTGTATTTTTAGTAGAGACGGGGTTTCACCATATTGGCCAGGATGGTCTTGAACTCCTGACATCAGGTGATCCACCCGCCTCAGCCTCCCAAAGTGCGGGATGACAGCAAAGACGTGAGCTGCCACATCCAGCAAATAATGCGATTTAAAAACAAAACAAAAGAAAGCTAACGCTGTTTTCTGTCTTAGGAGTGTTTGAGAAGGAGTTGACGGGCTAGCTGCTAATATCCTTGTATTCCCTCTTTCCCTCCAGGAAAGATATCCCACGTGGGGGAAAGGCTGATACATCCAGCCTTAATTATGTAACCATAATTAATTATAAATGCTGATACATCTAGCCTTAATTACGTCGCCACCTTCCACTGCCCAGTACACATGTGTAGGTGTGTCTATGTTCTTTACAGATGTCCCCTTGCCTCTCTCTGTGAAAGCTCCTGGCTTCCTCACCCAAATTTCTTTCCTGGTTTTATTTTCCAATCTTGATGATCATGATCTCGCTCAGCCGTCTTTAGAAATGGCAGATGACCAGCTGGGCGCAGTGGCTCACGCCTGTCATCCCAGCACTTTGGGAGGCCGAGGCGGGAGGATCACGAGGTCAGGAGATCGAGACCATCCTGGCTAACACGGTGAAACCCCGTCTCTACTAAAAATACAAAAAAAAAAAAAAAAAAAAAAATTAGTTGGGCGTGGTGGCGGGCGCCTGTAGTCCCAGCTACTCCGGAGGCTGAGGCAGGAGAATGGCGTGAACCCGGGAGGTGGAGCTTGCAGTGAGCTGAGATTGCACCACAGCACTCCAGCCTGGGTGACAGAGAGAGACTCCATCTCAAAAAAAAAAAAAAAAGAAAAAGAAAAAGAAATGGCAGACGACCCAGGTAAGAACTTTTATTTACTTTGTCCAATCAGAGAGAATTGAACACGAAATGCCCCTAAATGTAATTTTGCAGCAAAATGCCAGAGTCCTGAGCAATTTGCAAAGGTAAAGAACAGCCACAGATGCTGGTGTTTCTTGCCTGGGATTTGGACACTTCGTTTCTTGGCTGATTGGCTGCCTTAGGGACCGGGCACGGTGGCTCACGTCTCGAATCCCAACACTTTGGGAGGCCAAGGAGCGAGGATTGCTTAAGGCCAGGAGTTTGAGACCAGTCTGAGAAACATAGTGAGAGTCTGTTTCTACAAAACACACACACACACACACACACATACAGACACAGACACACACACACCCCTGTAGTCCCAGGTACTCAGTAGGCTGAGGCAGGAGGATTGCTTCATCCCGGGAGTTCGAGGCTGCAGTGAGCTGAGATTGCACCACTGCACTCCAGCCTGGGCAACAGAGCGAGACTCCATCTCAAAAAAAAAAAAAAAAAAAGACCAGCCTAGCCAACATGGTGAAACCCCGTCTCTACTAAATATACAAAAAAATTATCCGGGCATGGTGGCACACGCCTGTAATCCCAGCTACTCGGGAGGCCCAGGCAGGAGGATTGCTTGACCCCCAGGAGTTCGAGGCTACAGTGAGCTGAGATTGCACCACTGCACTCCAGCCTGGGCAACAGACTGAGACTCCATCTCAAAAAAAAAATGACCATCCTGGCTAACATAGTGAAACCCCGTCTCTACTAAATATACAAAAAAATTAGCCGGGCGTGGTGGCACATGCCTGTAATCCCAGCTACTCAGTAAGCTGATGCAGGATGATTGCTTGATTCCCAGGAGCTCGAGGCTGCAGTGAGCCAAGATTGCACCACTGCACTCCAGCCTGGGCAACAGAGTGAGACTCCATCTCAAAAAAAAAAAGACCATCCTGGCTAACATAGTGAAACCCCGTCTCTACTAAATATACAAAAAAATTAGCCGGGCGTGGTGGCACATGCCTGTAATCCCAGCTACTCGGGAGGCCCAGGCAGGAGGATTCCTTGACCCCCAGGAGTTCGAGGCTACAGTGAGCCGAGATTGCACCACTGCACTCCAGCCTGGGCAACAGAGCGAGACTCCATCTCAAGAAAAAAAAAAAAAAAGCACTCCAGCCTGGGCAATAGAGTGAGACTCCATCTCAAAAAAAAGAAAAGACCTGCCTAGACAACATGGTGAAACCCCGTCTCTACTAAATGTACAAGAAAATTAGCCAGGCGTGGTGGCAAATGCCTGTAATCCCAGCTACTCGGGAGGCCCAGGCAGGAGGATCGCTTGAACCTGGGAGGTGGAGGTTGCAGCGAGCCAAGATTGGGCCACTGCACTCCAGCCTGGGCGACAAGAGTGAAACTGTGTCTCAAAAACAAACAGACAAAAACAGAGTGTCTTAGGGGTGTCTTAGTGGGATGATTTCGTGTCCTGATGAGAGGTTTCACTCCCTCAGGGATCTTCCCCTCCCCATGAGCCCTCCGGGGCCCCTAAGAGCAAAATGTTGACAAGCACGTCCTAGGACCCTCACCCTGTTGAAATGGACTTTCACTTTTATACTAAGTGCCTCAGCATGAAGGTTTTCTTTCAACACAGCAATCCCACTGAAAGAGCTGGGAGAAGGTTGAACTGAGGGAGCGTGGAGAAAACCCACCTCAAATAACCAACGGGGTGTCGGGGTGCAGTATCCTTAAGCGTTCCTCTCTGCTGGTTTCATAGCTGATTAAACCGAGGGAAAAATCCACGCATTCTGGTCTAGAAGGACAGGAGGCAGCTTGCGTGTCCACCTGTTAGAGGCCGGGAAATCAAGCCCCAGAGACTTGGGGGTGATAGAAATAGAATCTATGAGCTTCAACGGCCTCATCTGGAAACGGTGAGTTAAAGGCAGGGTTGAGAGAAAAATTCCTTGGCATCCAGCATGATTTAAGTTATTTCTGTGGGTTCCAGAGTATTTCTAAGTGGCACTGGTCATATAAAAGGCACTAATCAGCCGGGCGCAGTGGTTCATGCCTGTAATCCCAGCACTTTGGGAGGCCGAGGCAGGTGGATCACTTGAGGTCAGGAGTTCGAGACCAGCCTGGCCAACATGGCACAAAACCCCATCTCTACTAAAAATACAAAAATTAGCCAGGTGTAGTGGCACGTGCCTGTCATCCCAGCTAGTCAGGAGGCAGAGGCAGGAGAATCGCCTGAACCCAGGAGGCAGAGGTTGCAGTGAGCTGAGATCGCACCACTGCACTCCAGCCTGGGTGACAGAGCGAGACCCCATCTCAAAAAAAAAAGCAGGGTTGAGAGAGAAAACCCTTAGCACCCAGCATTATTTAACTTCTTTCAGTGGATTTGACTGTATTTATAAGTGGCACTGGTCATATAAAAGGCACTAATCAGCCGGGCACCTCCCGTGTCCAAGTGATTTTCCTGCCTCAGCCTCCTGAGCTGGGACTACGGGCACCCGCCACCATGCCCGGCTAATTTGTGTATTTTTAGTAGATACGGGGTTTCATCATGTTGTCCAGGCTGGTCTCGAACTCCTGACCTCAGGTGATCCACCCACCTCAGCCTCCCAAAGTGCTGGGATGACAAGCATGAGCCACTGCACCTGGCCTCTGTGTAATTTCTTATATCAAGTGAAATCTAAAAGCCCATCTGATGGGAGGGTGGTGGCTGTTGAAAGGATCCCAGATTCTGCATTTCTTCTGGGCTTGCAACGTTGATCCAGCCCAGCAGTTTTCTTTCTTTCTTTCTTTCTTTCTCTTTTTTTCTTTCTTTCTCTTTCTTTCCTTCTTTCTTTCTTTTTTTCTTTTCTTCCTTCCTTCCTTCCTTCTTTCCTTTCTTTCTTTCTTTCTTTCTTCTTTCTTCCTTCTTTCTTTCTTTCTTTTTTTTTCAGAGTTTTACTCCTGTTGCCCAGGCTGGAATGCAGTGGTGCAATCTTGGCTCACTGCAACCTCTGCCTCCCCGGTTCAAGTGAGTCTCCTGCCTCAGCCTTCTGAGTAGCTGGGATTACAGGCACCTGGCACCACACCCGGCTAATTTTTGTATTTTCAGTAGAGACGGGGTTTCACCGTGTTGGCCAGGCTGGTGTTGAACTTCTGACCTCAGTTGATCCACCCACCTCAGACTCCCAAAGTGTTGGGATGACAGCCATGAGTGGCCGTGCCCAGCCAGTAGTTATTTTTTTAATTCACCCCCAGAATCGTAATATTTATGGCTCCGTACGAAGCAATATGGGCTTGGCTGGTAAGAAGGTGGCTGGCGTGATTTCATGTCACCTTCTGAGCACTCGCCTCTCAACAGGGAGAATTTTTTACTGTTAACCAAGCAGGTCTATTTTCAGAAATATGTACACCGTGCCTTGCAAACATTGAGAAGCAGTTACCGCTTAGCAGTTAATCAATGGATTTAAGATCAGCTCTTGTAAGCCGAAAGATACCGTGTAATAAATGACTGTTGGTGTTGATTAAATAGCGAGACTCAGCCGAGGCACTTAATCAATCTCCGAAGCCGTTTACAGGGAGCCCGCGTGCTCATAGCGGTTATGTGACAAGCCGTAAAACAGAAAATAGAAAATAGACTGTATGGCAAGTCATAATGTTGTAATCGGAATGGATCTACTTTATACATGAGACAAATTCACAGAAAATAATTTGCAGACGGTCCCATAGTTGTGTCCGGGTTCAGTGGGTGCTGGGAGTCACTGGGGCAAAAGGAAGGCTTTTCTCAGAGACTCAGCAGGAGAATGACTTTGATTTCACTGAGGTCAGCCCCGTAGCTAAGGCTGCAGACAAATCAGGAGCAACTATAGCTGAGAACCCTCTTTGTGAAAGTGAGCCCCAATCTCACCGTCACGGGGTGACATCACCACCACCCGTGACACCGTCAGTGTCCAAACAAGAGCGAAAGGACATTCGCAGTGCAGAAGTAAAAGATGATGCTGGCCAGGTGCGGCGCCTCATGCCTGTGATTGCAACGCTTTGGGAATTCGAGGCTGGAGAGGATTGCTTGAAGCCAGGAGTTCGAGACCAGCCTGGGCAACATGGGAAGATCCCCATCTCTACACACACACACACACACACACACACACTTGAGCCCAGGAGGTTGAGGCTGCTGTGAGTCATGATTGTGCCACTGCACTCCAGACTGGACAGCAGAGTGAGACCCCATATGAGGTGGGAGAAGGGACCTTGTCTGAGGAACCTGCACCCTCTCCCAACCCCAGGATGGAAATCAAGGAAAATCATGAGTTCTTTCCAGGAAAATTCCAGGCACCTCACTAGCCCTGAACGGTCACTGGACAACTTGATAAGCAAGAAGGTCACAGAAGCTTAAAACAATAGTCGGCCAGGCACGGTGGCTCACGCCTGTCATCCCAGCACTTTGGGAGGCCGAGGCAGGGGGATCACCTTAGGTCAGGAGTTCAAGACCAGCCTGACTAACATGGAGAAACCCCGTCTCTACTAAAAATGCAAAAATTAGCCAGGCGTGGAGGCGGACTCCTGCAGTCCTAGCTACTCAGGAGGCCGAGGCAGGAGAATCGCTTCAACTTGGGAGGCGGAGGCTGTGGTGAGCCGAGATTGCACCATTGCACTCCAGCCTGGGTGACAAGAATGAAATTCCATCTCAAGAGAAAGAAAGAAAGAAAGGAAGGAAGGAAGGAAGGAAGGAAGGAAGGAAGGAAGGAAGGAAGGAGGAAGGAAGCAAGGAAGGAAGGAAGGAAGGAAGGAAGGAAGGAAGGAAAGAAAGAAAGAAAAGGAAAGAAAGAAAGGAAGGAAGGAAAGAAAGAAAGAAAGAAAGAAAAAAAAGAAAAGAAAAAAGAAAAGAAAGAGGAGGAGGGAGGGAGGGAGGGAAGGAAGGAAGGAAAGAAGGAAGGAAGGAAGGAAGGAAGGAAGGAAGGAAGGAAGGAAGGAAGGAAGGAAGGAAGGCAGGCAGGCAGGCATCTTAGCATACGTCCCCAAGTTGTTTTTCAGAACCCAGAACCTTTGCCAAATGGCTCCCCCGACACGCCGGCCCCTGGCTGTCCTTCTTTGCTCAAAATTTCCTCCTGAGAGACCTGCAGAAAGTCACACCGACAAGCTACGGCTGACATTTTTTTCTGCCGGCCCCAAATTTTTACACAACACTTCGCCTCCTTAGCCAGACGCAAATCAGGAAGGCTTGGACTTCACCTATGACCTGTAAGCTTTGAGATGTCCCCACCTTTTTATAGCAAACCAGTGTTACTTCTGCTTCCTCTGCCTTGAAAATCCCATACGTGGGGGCCCCTGGGGAGCTCAGGAGTAAAGCTTGGGGTGCCCGATTCTCCTGCAAAAAAAAACACCCTCCTTTCTCTCACTGCAAATTCCAATGTGGATGTTGGGCTTTGCTGTGTCCGGTGGGAGGACCCAAGAAATTTCTGGAACAGAAACAGGGCTTTGAGGAGGTACCTCAAAGCTAAGCAAGATAATAAGGGTGGTGTCCCAATAGAATAAGGTTGGTGACCTCCTAAGAAAGAGGAAGAAATCTCTCTCTGTCTCTCCTCTCTTGATACCTCTCCATCTCTCTTCTCATCTCCTCTCTCTCTCTTTTTCTCTTTGTCAGTACCTCTCTCTCTCTCTGTCTCTCCTCTCCTCTCTTCTCCTCTTTCTCTCTCTCTCTCTTTTCTCTTTCGATATCTCTCCATCTCTCTTCTCATCTCCTCTCTCTTTTTCTCTTTCTTTCTTGGTACCTCTCTCTCTCCGTCTCTATCTCTCCTCTCCTCTCCCTCTGTCTCTCTGTCTCTCTCTCTCTTTCTCCTTATTTTCTCCTCTCTCTCTCATTCTTGGTATCTCCCTTTCTCTCTCTCTCTCCTCTTCTCTCTTCTCCTTTCTCTATTTTCTCCTCTGTCTCTTTCTCAGTACCTCTCTCTCTCTCCTCTCTTCTCCTCTGTCTCTTTCTCTACCTCTCCTTTTTGGTACCCCTTCCCCTCTTGTCTCCTCTTTCTCTCTCTGTCTCTCTCTCTTACTCTTTATTTTCTCCTCTCTCCCTCTCTTTCTCGGTACCTGTCTCTCTCTGTGTCTCCTCTCGTCTCTTGTCCTCTTTGTTTCTCTCTCTCTCTCTTTCTCGGTACCTCTCTCCCTCTATCTCCTCTCCTCTCTTCTCTCTCTCTCCCTCTCTCTCTTTCTCTGTATTTTCTCCTCTATCTCTTTCTCAGTACCTCTCTCTTTCCCCTCTCCTCTCTCTTTCTTTCTCTCTGTCTTTCTCTTTCTCTGTACCCACCTTTCTCTCTCCTCTCCTCTCTTCTTCTTTCTCTCTCTCTCTTTCTCTGTGTGCAGGAGTTCTTTCTCTCTGTCTCACTCGCTGTCTCTCTTTCTCTGTATTTTCTCCTCTATCTCTCAGTACCTCTCTCTTTCTCCTCTCCTCTCTCCTTCTTTCTCTGTCTTTCTCTTTCTCTGTACCCCCTTCTCTCTCTCCTCTCCTCTCTTCTTCCTTCTCTCTCTCTCTTTCTCTGTATTTTCTATCTCTTTCTCGGTACCTCTCTCTTTCCCCTCTCTTCTCTCCTTCTTTCTCTGTGTCTTCCTCTTTCTCTGTACCCACCTCTCTCTCTCCTCTCCTCTCTTCTTCTCTCTGTCTCTCTCTTTCTCTGTGTGCAGGAGTTCTTTCTCTCTCTCTCTCTCTTTCTCTATATTTTCTCCTCTATCTCTTTCTCAGTACCTCTCTCTTCCCCCTCCTCTCTCTCTCTTTCTTTCTCTTTCTCTGTACCCCCCTTCCCCTCTCTCTCTCTCTCTCTCTCTTCCTCTCTCTCTCTCTCTCTCCCTCCCTGTGAGGGAAATGACCTGTGAGGACAGAGAGGGAAGGCAGCTGTCTGCACCCTGGAAGGGGCAAGGGAACCCTCTCCAAAACCCACCCATGCCAGCGACTCCCCGATTCTGGACTTGCAGCTTCTAGAACTGTGAGAAAATAAAGTGCTTTGTAGACTCAGGTAGATAAGGATCCACCCAACATTCCCTGCTAGCTCGGGACAAAACTGGCAAGTGCTTCGTGTTGTCGACCCATCCCCACGGCCCTGGAAGGTCCCGAAGCTGTCAGGAAAAGCTCATTTCTGTAAAAGCGTCTTCACTCCTTTTAGAGGAAGCTGCTGACAGACTTTGCGGTGGTGCCCGATGTCATAAGCTGGGTCCAAACAGCTCGGCGTTCAGGGGCCAGGGTTAATGAGGAACATGTCTCGGCCAGTGTTTCTACTTAATTCGGCCTCTTTCGTACCGATTGGACTATTTTTTCATGACGGTCCAGTCCAAGTACCCCCAAACATGATAATCTGATTACGTGTGCTCTGTTGCAAGAGTTTTTAATACATATGAACCATCTGAGCACAATCACCTACTCCTCTAGGAGGCCTCAACGGCGGCTTAACCAAACTCATTTCTTTTTATTTTTATTTATTTATTTATTTATTTATTTTTGAGACGGAGTCTCTGTCTGTCGCCCAAGCTGGTGCGATCTCGGCTCACTGCCACCTCCGCCTCCCAGGTTCAAGCGATTCTCCCGCCTCAGCCTCCTGAGTAGCTGGGATGACAGGTGCTCACCACCACGCCTGGCTCATTTTTGTATTTTTAGTAGAGACGGGGTTTCACCCTGTTGGCCAGGCTGGTCTCGAACTCCTGACCTCAGGTGATCCTCCCGCCTCGGCCTCCCAAAGTGCTGGGATCACAGGTGTGAGCTTCTGCGCCCGGCCCCAAACTTGTTTCTTTATTCCGTCTCAGTATTCAGAAAATATCCTTTAAGCCGTGGAGAGATTTGAGAGCAAAACAGAGCCCCTCCTTTTGAGACAGAAGGATCTGGGCTTCAAGAAGGGTCTGTAGCTTCTCCATGGGATCCTGTGGAGCTTGGAGGGCTCTGTCAAAGCTCTCACTGCAGAGAGCACAGGGTGTTCGCTGGTGTGTGAGGCTTAGGGCCTTCGCGGCTTTAGAGAGTCTCAGGCGGCCTAAGTCATATTCATTCATTCACAGAGTGAGCGGCTGCGGCCGCTCGCTGGCATGGGTGGCTTTTATCAAGGGCTTCCTTCCTCCTTCCAGGGTGGAGACAGCCGCCTTCTCGCTCTATCCTCTCAGGGCCTTTCCCAGGTGTGTATGCTCCTGCAGAGAGAGAAAGAGAGAGAGAGAGAGAGAAAGAAAGAAGAAGAGAGGAGAAGAGAGAGAGAGGGTGTACAGAGAAAGAGAAACAAAGAGAGATAGAGAGATAGAGAGAGACAGAAAGAAAGAAGAAGAGAGGAGAAGAGAGAGAGACGGTGTACAGAGAAAGAGAAACAAGGAGAGAGATGAGGGGGAAAGAGAGACAGAGAGAGAAAGAAACAGAAAGAGGAGAAGAGATGAGAGGAGAGAGAGACAAAGAGAGAGAGAAAGAGAAAGGTACCGAGAAAGAGAGGGAAGTAGGAGAAAAGGAAGAGAAAGAGACAGACAGAGAGAAAGAAGAAGAGAGAAGAGGAGGGGTGTACAGAGAAACAGAGAGAGAGACAGAAAGAGAGAGAGGAGAGAGGTACTGAGAGAGAGAGGAGAGAGGAAAGAGACAGGTGCTGAGAAAGAGAGAGAGGAGAACATACAGAGAAAGAGTGAGAGAGACAGAGAGAGAGAAGAGAGGAGAGGGGATAGAAGGAGAGAGGTACTGAGAAAGCGAGAGAGAGAGAGAGAGAGGAAGAGATGAGAGGAGAGAGAGGAGGGTGTACAGAAAAAGAGAGAGAGAAAGAGAGGAGAGGGGAAAGACAGAGGTACTGAAAAAGAGTGAGAGAAGGAAATAAAGAGAAGGAGAGAGAGATAAAGAAACAGAGTCAGCGGCTCTTCATTTGCTGGTCCACACACACAAGCCCACCTGGATAGACAGTGAAGCAGCTGAACTGTAGAGAGAAGAGAGGGTAGAAGACATTTGCAGCAAGACACACGGGGAAGGATGACCCAAAACCGTGATGCGAGTTTGAGAGTCACACTCGATATACCAGCATTATTACCCGATAAAGGCCAAACAGGGATTCTAGGAGGGCCCTGATATTTTTGTCTTAGTTGCTTGTGTCAAAACCAGCACCAGGCTGGAGGCGGTGGCTCACACCTGTAATCCCAGCCCTTTGGGAGGCCGAGGCGGGCGGATCACCTGAGGTCAGGAGTTCAAGACCAGCCTGGCCCACATGGAGAAACTCCATCTCTACTAAAAATACAAAAATTAGCCAGGCGTGGTGGCAGGTGCCTGTCATCCCAGCTATTCTGGAGGCTGAGGCAGGAGAATCGCTTGAACCCGGGAGGCGGAGGTTGCAGTGAGCCGAAATTACACCGTTACACTCCAGACTGGGACAGAGAGATACTCGGTCCCAGAAAAAAAAAAAAAAAAATGCAGCACCATTTGCCAAGCAAGACAGCTGGAGAATACCAGGTTTGGATACCGTGATGATTAATACTGAATGTGAAGTTGATTGGATTGAAGGATACAAAGTATTGATCCTGGGTGTGTCTGTGAGGGTGTTGCCAAAGGATATCAACATTGGAGTCAGTGGGCTGGGAGAGGCAGAATCACCTTCAATCTGGGCGGGCATCATCTAATCAGCTGTTGGCACAGCTAGAATATAATCAGGCACAAAAATGTGCAAAGAGAGAGTGGCCTAGCCTCCCAGCCTCCATCTTTCTCCCAGGCTGGATGCTTCCTGCCCTCGAACATCTGACTGCACGTTCTTCAGTTTTGGGACTGGGAATGGCTCTTCTTGCTCCTCAGCCTGCAGACAGCCTGTTGTAGGGCCTGGTGATTGTGTGAGTTCATACTTAATAAACTCCCATTTATAGATAGATACATAGATAGATGATTGATAGCTAGACGGACAGACAGACAGACAGACAGATAGATAGATAGATAGACATACACAGATAGATATATAGATACATAGATAGATAGATAGATACATAGATAGATAGATAGATAGATACATAGATAGACAGATACACAGATAGATATATAGATACATAGATAGATACATAGATAGATAGATAGATACATAGATTGATACATAGATAGATACACAGATAGATAGAAAGATACATACATACATACATACATAGATACATAGATACGTACATAGATAGATGATAGATAGATGATAGATAGATAGACAGATACACAGATAGATATATAGATACATAGATAGATACATAGGTAGATAGATTGATACATAGATAGATAGATAAATAGATAGATAGATAGATAGATAGATACATACATACATACATACATACATACACACATAGATACATAGATACATACATACATAGATACATAGATGCATACATACCTACACAGATAGATACATAGATACCTAGATAGATACACAGATGATTGATAGATAGATAGATAGATAGATAATAGATAGATACATAGATACATACACAGATAGATACATAGATAGATGCACAGATAGATGATAGATAGATAGATACATAGATACATACATACATACATAGATACACAGATAGATACATAGATAGATACACAGTTAGATGATAGATAGATAGATGATAGATAGATACATACATACATAGATACACAGATACATAGATAGATACACAGATAGATGATTGATAGATAGATAGATAGATAGATAGATAGATAGATAGATACATACATACATACATACATACATACATACATACAGAGATACACAGATAGATACATAGATAGATACACAGTTAGATGATAGATAGATAGATGATAGATAGATACATACATACATAGATACACAGATACATAGATAGATACACAGATAGATGATAGATAGATAGATAGATAGATAGATAGATAGATAGATAGATAGATAGATAGATTTTATTAGTTCTGGTCCTCTAGAGAATCCTGATTAATACAGGTAAAAACGGGTGAGGTAGTGTGAGTGCCTCACTCAAGTGAAGCTGCCCTCTTCCCAGCAGGGTAGGAAGAGGCTGTGGGCATCACAGACCACAGACCGGGTGTGAGATCTGGCAGCCAAGAACTTCAAGGCAGATTCAACCAGCTTTATGCCGTATCTGCCAATGGGAAGGGGTTGGATGAGGCAAGGTCGCCACCCGGAACAGAGACCCACGTCCACAAAACAGGGGCAAAATTGGGAAAAGCCGGCAGTGACGCGATTGAAAGCCACGTTTTTATTGCATTGGCAGATATGATTTAAATGGGGGTGCGATGAGAATACGTTCAAAGAAATCATTTTATTTAGGAGTAGGATGTGAGGGAGGACTCTTGGGCATTTGGATGTCGAGAGCCAGAGAGAAAGAAATATTTTCAGGGGACATTTTGAAAGGAGACTTGTTAATAATTCAAGGGGCAAAGGCGTTCCAAGCTGTACCTGGAAACTATTTTAAGCCAAACTACAGCCTACACTAAGGAAGGGTTTCCAGCCTGTTATCTGACTTGCTACCGAAAATGCATTTAAAGTAGAAATTTGGAGGCTGGTCCTCTTGAAACGCGGTGCAAATGATGCCCCCAATTTTTATATTAGACGCAGAGAGAGACACTTATGAGGCAGTCTCGCCAACATAAGATATTAGAGAAAAAATTGGAAAGAGCAGTGTAGGATATTTCCCTCAACAAGGTTGCAAGCAAAGATGGATGTATTTGCAAATAAGAAATTTATGAAATACTGTTGCAAAGCTCATGTTTGCAAGGCGTCTCCACCCACAACGGGGTCTCGAGACAAAGAGAGTAGGTCTCAGCACCAAGCCCTGCTCATGTTCTTTGGAACGGCACCATTGGCTTTCTTTGTGTTTCTGTTTTGTATTATAGTGTACGATGGCTCTCTGGCCTCTCTGGGTCTCTCAGGGAACCAAGTGTCCACTGTGCCCAAGAAGGAAAAAGGAAAAAAGTGGACTTGACCTTCTCTGTCCTCTCTAGACCTCTGGATAACATGTGTCCCTCAAGGGTCCCAAGGGGTGAGCAAAGTCAATGTTTTCCAATCTTCAAACCAGAGCAGATACCATGGATTCCTCAAAGGCCCCAAGGGGTGGTCAATGTTTTCTGCTCTTCAAACCAGGCCGGATTCCACGAGTCCCTCAAAGGTCCCAAAGGGTGAGCAAAGTCAACATTTCGCAATCTTCAAACCAGACCGGATACCACAAGTCCCTCAAGGATCTCAAAGGGTGAGCAAAGTCAATGTTTTCCAATCTTCAAACCAGGCCAGATATCACGGGTCCCTCAACGGTCCCAAGGGGTGAGCAAAGTCAATGTTTTCCAATCTTCAAACCAGACCAGATGCCATGGATCCCTCAAGAGTCCCAAGGGGTGAGCAAAGTCAATGTTTTCCAACCTTCAAACCAGGCCGATACCACGGGTCCCTCAGGGGTCCCAAGGGGTGAGCAAAGTCAATGTTTTCCAACCTTCAAACCAGACCAGATGCCATGGATCCCTCAAGAGTCCCAAGGGGTGAGCAAGGTCAATGTTTTCCAACCTTCAAACCAGGCCGATACCACGGGTCCCTCAGGGGTCCCAAGGGGTGAGCAAAGTCAATGTTTTCCAACCTTCAAACCAGGCCGATACCACGGGTCCCTCAAGGGTCCCAAGGGGTGAGCAAAGTCAATATTTCACAATCTTCAAACCAGACCAGATTCCACAGGTCCCTCAAGAGTCCCAGGGGGTGAGCAAAGTCAATATTTCACAATCTTCAAACCAGACCAGATTCCACGGGTCCCTCAAGGGTCCCAAGGGGTGAGCAAAGTCAATGTTTTCTGCTCTTCAAACCAGGCCAAATACCACGAGTCCCTCAAGGATCCCAAGGGGTGAGCAAAGTCCATGTTTCACAACCTTCAAACCAGACCGGATACCACGGGTCCCTCAAGGGTCCCAAGGACTGAGCATAGTCAATGTTTTCTGCTCTTCAAACCAGGCCAAATACCACGACTCCCTCAAGGATCCCAAGGGGTGAGCAAAGTCCATGTTTCACAACCTTCAAACCAGACCGGATACCAATCTTCAAGCCAGGAGATGCCGCCATATTGATCGACCAATTGTCTTGGACTCAGCACAGCATCTTCCTTAATAACCTTTCCCTCTCTGCATCTAAAACAAAGGAATCCATGGCCTTCAACCACAGACCCTCCCTCCCCAGAGTGACCTCTCTACACTGGAGTGTCTATCTTGGTGTCCAGCCTAGAGATAATGGTCCTGTGGGAATTTAGCTGAAATCTCATAGCAAGAAGAGTGAATGTGGAGACCTTGGTCCCTTCCTGATTCTTCCAAGAAAATGGCAGATGGGTGAGGCTTCCAAGAGGAAGAACTGACCTCATCCATCTACCCTTTTCTCCTTCAAGATGAACACACTCAAGCAATGATGGTCTGGAATGTCTTGGGATTGTTTTGTTGGAAGGAGCATTAGAGGTAGAAGCTCTCTCAAAACAAAGAGGAACATGATTCAGGAAAACAAAGCAAGTCCTTCAAAGTCAGACACTCAAGTGTCTTGGCTCTGAGCCTAGCATCTTTGCCTCCACCCTGACCTGCGATGAGACCCTTTGAGACTTCTCTTTTTTTTTTTTTTTTTTTTTTTTTTTGAGATGGAGTCTCACTCTGTCATCCAGGCTGGAGTGCAGTGGCATGATCTCAGCTCACTGCAACCTCCACCTCCTGGATTCAAGCGATTCTCCTGCCTCAGCCTCCTGAGTAGCTGGGATTACAGGCGCCTGCCACCACACCCAGCTAATTTTTGTATTTTTAGTACAGATGGGATTTCACCATCTTTGCCAGGCCGGTATTGAACTCCTGACCTCGTGATACACCACCTCAGCCTCCCAAAGTGTTGGGATTACAGGTGTGAGCCATGGTGCCCAGCCTGAGACTTTTTTTAGTTTTGTAAGGTTTTAAATAGACTGACAGGTACAGAGAGCAATGGGGCAGAGACAGTAGACTCAGCACCCAACAGAAATGGAAGATTTAAGACTCAGTCTTTTTTTTTTTTTCCTTTTTGAGACAGAGTCTCACTCTGTCACCCAGGCTGGAGTGCAGTGGTGTGATTGTAGCTCACTGCAACCTCCGCCTCCCTAGTTCAACAATTCTCCTGCCTCAACCTTCCGAGAAGCTGGGATTACAGCATCCGCCAACATGCCCGGCTAATTTTTGTATTTTTAGTAGAGACGGGGATTTACTGTGTTGGCCAGGCTGGTCATGAACTCCTGACCTGATGTGATCCACCCGCCTTGGCCTCCCAAAGTGCCAGGATTACAGGCATGAGCCACCTCGCCCAGTCAGGTTCATTCTCTTTTAAGAGACAGAAACACAGCTGAGGTTCTCCCTGGAAACCTCCTGGTCACTACAGACCCTCCTTCCCCAGAGCAACTTCTCTGTATTGGAGTGTTTTTCCTGCACCTCCATTCTTAACACTTTCAAGGCTGATATATCAATAAGCAACATTCAGGATTGCTTTGTGTGTGTCACAAAAGCCACACGGATGAGAAAGAAGCTAGTCTAAAAGCGATGGTTCACGCCTGTAATCCCAGCCCTTTGGAAGGCCAAGGCAAGTGGATCATGAGGCCAGGAGTTTGAGACCAGCCTGACCAACATGGTGAAACCCCGTCTCTACTAAAAATACATAAATTAACTGGGCATGGTGGCAGGCACCTGTAATCCCAGCTACTCGGGAGGCTGAGGCAGGAGAATGGCTTGAAACCGGAAGGCAGAGGTTGCAGTGAGGCAAGATCGTGCGCCAGCCTGGATGACAGAGCAAGACTCCGTCTCTAAATAAACAAATAGCCACGTGCTACAGGATTCCAATAATAGAATATGGTAAAAGAGGTCAAAATATGGAGATGGTGAAAAGATGTGTGGTTGCAAACAGTGAGGATGGAGTGATGGATGGGAGGGGACTGGAGGCTTTTCCGGGCAGTGAAAGTATTCTGTGGAATCTTACAGTGGTGGATCTGTGGCATTATATCTTTGTTCAAACCCACAGACCAGCTGTCTTCAGCCTTTTTGGCATCAGGAACCAGTTTTATGGAAGATAATTTTTCCATGGATTGGTGCTGGGATGGTTTTGGAAGGATTCCGGTGCATTACATTGATTGTGAAATGCTGAGGTGCAATGGTATGATCGTAGCTCACTGCAGCCTCCACCTCCTGGGCTCAAGTGATCCTTCCACCTCAGCCTCCCAAGGAGCTGAGACTACAGGCATGCACAACAATGCCTGCCTGGTTAAATTTTTATTTTTGTAGAGATGGGATCTTGCTCTGTTTTCCAGGCTGGAGTGCAGTGGTATGATCAGGGCTCACTGCAGCCTCCACCTCCTGGGCTCAAGCGATCCTCCTCCCTCAGCCTCCCAAGGAGCTGAGACTAGAACCGTACACCACCAAGCCCAGCTAGTTTTTAGATTTTTTTTGTAGAGAAGGGGTCTTTCTATGTTGTCCAGGCTGGTCCCAAACTCCTGGGCTCAAGTGATCTTTATTTTAATCCTTATTTTTACTTATTATTAAGTCCAATGTGTCTAGCACTATACCCTAGAAAGGATCCTTTCCAAAATAGTGGAATTAATATCTCAGAACACGTGCTTGCTTCGGCAGCACATATGCTATATTAATATCTCAGAACACATTGCCTAGTAAAATGGACACTTGAAGAGACAAGGAAACTTTCTTGCTTGCTTTCTTTCTTTCTTCTTTCTTTCTCTTTTTTTCATCTTTCTTTCTCCCCTCTTTCTTTCTTTCTTCCTTTCTTTCTTCCTTCCTTCCTTTCTTTCTTTCTTTCTTTTCTTTCTCTGTCTCTCTCTCTCTTTTTTTTTTTCTTGAGATGGAGTCCCCCTGTGTCATCCAGGCTGGAGTGCAGTGGCACGATCTCAGCTCACTGCAATCTCTGCATCCTGGGTTCAAGCGATACTCCTGCCTCAGCCTCCCAAGTAGCTGGGATTATAAGCAGGTATGGCCAGCTCACTTGTGTATTTTTAGTAGAGATAGGGTTTCACCATGTTGGCCAGGCTGGTCTCAAACTCCTGACCTCAGGTGATCCACCCGCCTCGGCCTCCCAAAGTGCTGGGATTACAGGCGTGAGCCACTGCACCCAGCCAGTTCTAGATTTTTAAAACAAGCCTACAGCCGAGTGCAGCAGCTCACATCCACAATCCCAGCACTTTGGGAGGCCAAGGTGGAAGGATCAATTGAGTCCAGGAGTTTGAGACCAGCCTGGACAAAGGGCAAGACCCCATCTCTAAAAATATAAAATTAGCTAGGCATGGTGTCGTGTGCCTGTGATCCCAGCTACGCAGGAGGCTGAGGTATGAGGGCTGCTTGAGTCCAGGAGTTTGAGGCTGCATTGAGCTGTGATGGCACCACTGCATTCTAGCCTGGGCAACAGAGCAGGACCCTGTCTCTTAAAAAACAAACCAAAAAAAATCCATTTAAGGTACATTGCACTTGTCTGCAAAGTGCAAATGGAGGTGAAGTCTGTATACTGACCTGGTTTCCCTATATTCATTCTAAACATTTGTGTTAAACATCTGCATCCCTGCCAAGAATTTTAATTGTCCTAGAAATTACACATAGTAACTTCAGGTTATAAAAATCTTAGTAAAATTAAAACGTAGATCCCTCTTCAGGAAAAAGAAACAGAAATCTCACTCAACTCTCAGGCATGGATATTATTGAAAAAGCAAACCACATAGTTATATGTAATATTCTAAATAAGAACCATCTGCCTATAATAAAGCTAAAATAAGACAGAGCTCAGATAAAACAGAATATTCCTTTATTAAAAAAAATGTTTGCAAGAAAAGTTTGCATGTCTAAACACCTCCCAAAATACTTGCCTTATAATAGTTAATATATTTTGTATTATACCACATTGGAGAAAGTTGCAGGCATTAAAATTCAGTGCATTAATTTTCTCTCCCTGAAAGCCTTCTGGCCAATTATAGACAAGCTCACGGGGCCGACAAGCGGGTAAATTCACTTAGTCTCCCTATGTAGGTATTTCTGCTTTCTGTAATACACCATGTGGCATTGATACTATTGATCTCATGTTATTAGATATATTAAGACTCCAAAACCGCTTTGGAAAATATAATCATTCTGCAAGTTTTCAGAAACTTAAGAACTTGAAAACCAACAGCAACCCACCCTTGAACATTTGGCAAAATTGAATTCTCAGTTATGAATAAGATTGTCTCTCGTTTTCCCCAGAAAAGCTCACAGAAACGTCTGCCCGTTTCTAGTAACAACTGGTAAACCCGACCATAAAAGTCATTCCTAGAAGCAGCAGTTAAAGGGACAGTATTGTCTTTGGGATAAAATTTCTTCTGGAAAACAAAAACAAAAACAAAAACAATGCTCTAGGAAATCTTTGAAATATCTCGAAAGAGTTGATTGATCCATATGCTGGGAGTTAATAATTTCTGTGATGTAAAGTTATCGTGGCATATGAAGAAAAAGGAAAACGGAACCAGGAAAGCATTTTAAATTATTATAATTGTATCTGTCCATCACAAATTAAGAGGAAATTGTAAACCCTCCCGAAATAGAGGGGGTGGCTGCTAAAATCAATTCCTGATTTTCTTCTGTTTCTCTCACATTCAAACTTCAATGAACAAAGTCTCGGGGCTTTGAAAAGTCAAATTGCATACAATCCAATTAGGATGAATTTGGCCTTTCATTTGTGGTCCAGAGCTGTGTTTCTATGACCGGGTTTATGAACCCAGAGAGCTCGTACAAATTAACCTTAATTACACGGTGTTTGGTGTAATCATTTAAACAGCAACCTCTTCAATGGGCTTCATGTTTGCAAATGTGCCAATGGTAAGAGGTGGGCTCCACGCGGGGGGCAGAGGGTTGTGTCCAGAGTCTGATCTCTCCTTTGGCATCCTCAAGCAAAAGGGTTCTGGTCACAACTGCAGCTTTCTCAGGGGAGCCACCTGGTTTCTGAAGAGGGCTGGCCCAGTATGCTCTGGTGACCTTCGGGGGTTGGGGACAGAGACTCCTCTTCACATCTGTGTTATGTGCCTCTAGAACCTCCTGCCCTGGGGCCATTCACCTCCCTGCCCTTCCCAAGATGCTCAAAAACCCATCCATCTGCCTTCTGCTATGAGACCATGATGAAGAGTTCTGTTTAATGCAGCAAACATATTGTCATCCGTTCATCCATTAATGCACTGATCAATCAATTCATTGATCCATCCATCCACTCATCTCTTTACCCACACATCCACTCATCCATTTATTTATGTGTCCAGCCACCTATTCACCCATCCACCTACCCATCCATAGACTCAACCACCCATCCATCCACTTAACTATGTATCCATCCACCCATCTGTCCATCCATCCATTCATCCACCCTTCCATCCATCTGTCCATCCATTAATCCATCCATCTAAGTACCATTCCACTCATCCATCCATCCATTCATCCGTCCACCCTCCCCTCTATCTGTCCATCCATTTATCTACCATTCCATCCATCCATTCATCCACCCATCCATCCATCCATTCCTCCACTCTCCCATCTATCTGTCCATCCATCCATCCACCCACCCATCCATTCATCTACTTACACATTTATCTATCCACCCATCCACTCATTCATCCATATTTCCACCCATCCATCTATCCATTCATCCATCCATCCATTCATCCACACACACACCCATATATTCATTCACTCCCCCATTTATTCATCCATTTATTCATCCATCCACTCACCCACCCATTCACCCTCCCATCCATCCTTCAATCCCCTCATCCATCCATTCATTCAGCCAGACAGCCACCTACCCATCTATCCATGCATCCATCCATTCATCAATCCATCTATCCATCCATTCATCCATCCATTCATCCACCCTCCCATTCATTTATCCATCCATCTATCTAGCATTCCATCCATCCATCCATCCATCCATCCATCCATCCACCCATCCATCCATTCATCCACCTTCCCATCTATTCATCCATCCATCTATCTATCATTCCATCCATCCATCCATCCACCCTCCCATCTATCTATCCATCCATTCATCCATCCATTTATTTACCATTTCATTTATGCTTCCATCCATCCACCCATCTATTCATCCATCCAGCCACCTCCATCTATCCATCCATCCATGCATCCATTCATCCATCCATTCATCTACCCTCTCATCCATCCATCCACCTACATGTTTATCCATCCATCCATCCACTCATTCATCCATCTTTCCACCCATCCATCTATGCATTCATCCATCCACTCATTCATCCATCCACATAACCACACATTCATTCACCCTCCCATTTATTCATCCATCATTAATCCATCCACCCACCAATTCACCCTCCCATCCATACATCCATCCCCTCATCCATCCATTCATCCAGCCAGCCAGCCACCTACCCATCTGTCCATCCATCCATCCATCCACCCATTCATTCATCCATCCATCAATCCATCCATCCATCCGTCCATCCTTCCTTCACTCACTGAGAGATGAACGAAACATACCCCTCTGCCCAAGAAGAGCTCACTGTCTCCTGGGGAAGCTGATTATCATGGAGGTGTGTGGGCAAAGTGAATGACGCCAAAAAGATCATTGGACACAGAGGAGCAGTCCCAGAAGCCGTGTGGGAGAGGGAGAATCATGAAGCCATAACCCAGTTTGAGCCACTTAAAGAGGACTTCTGCAACATAATCACGCGAAAACAGGTAACTTCTAGTGGGCGTCCCTTACAGTATCCCCATCAGGGAGGTACTATTTGGAATTTTACAAGATTGATTTAAAATAAACCTAAGGAAACCGCACAAGCAACCAACAAACAGGTGTCTCCTTGCTTTCAATGCAGCTAAGGTGTCCTTGAGCCACAATGAGGATGCCCTGCCTTTATATTTAGCTGTAGGCAGCACGTGACGATGGAAGCCGTCCATCTGTCCATCCATTCATGCATCCATCTATCTAACATTCCATCCATGCATCCATCTATCTACCATTCCATCCATGCATCCATCCACGCATCCATCCATGCATCCATCCATCCATGCATCCATCCATCATCTATCTACCATTCCATCCCTGCATTCATCCATGTATCCATCCATGCATCCATGCATCCATCCATCCATTCATGCATCCGTCTATCTACCATTCCATCCATGCATCCATCCATGCATTCATCCATGTATCCATGCATCCTTGCATCCATCCATCCATCCATCCATCTATCTACCATTCCATCCATGCATCCATCCATCCATGAATCCACACATCCATCCATCCATCCATGCATCAATCCATCCGTCCATCCATCCATCCATCCATCCATCTATCTATCTACCATTCCATCCATGCATCCATCCATCCATGAATCCACACATCCATCCATCCATCCATCCATCCATCCATCCATCCATCTATCTATCTACCATTCCATCCATCCATGGATCCATCCATGCATCCATCCATGCATCCATCCATCCATTCATCCATCCATCTACCTACCATTCCGTCCATGTATCCATCCATGCATTCATCCATTAATCCATGCATCCATCCATGCATCCATCCATCCATTCATCCCTCCATCTACCATTCCATCCATCTATCTACCATTCCATCCATGCATCCACCCATGCATTCTTCCATGCATCCATCCATCCATTCATCCATCCATCTACCTACCATTCCATCCATGCATCCATCCATGCATTCTTCCATGCATCCATCCATCCATTCATCCATCCATCTACCTACCATTCCATCCATACATCCATCCATGCATTCGTCCATGAATCCATGCATCCATCCATGCATCCATTCATCCATTCATCCATCCATCTAACATTCCATCAATCTATCTACCATTCCATCCATGCTTCCATCCATGCATCCATCCATGCATTCTTCCATGCATCCATCCATCCATTCATCCATCCATCTACCTACCATTCCATCCATACATCCATCCATGCATTCGTCCATGAATCCATGCATCCATCCATGCATCCATTCATCCATTCATCCATCCATCTAGCATTCCATCCATCTATCTACTATTCCATTCATACATCCACCCATGCATCTATCCATCCATTCATCCGTCCATCCATCTACCATTCCATCCATCTATCTACCATTCCATCCATGCATCCATCCATGAGTCCATGCATCCATCCATCCATCCATGCATCCATCCATCCATCCATCTTGTCTTTATCCCGCCAAGACTCTACAGAGACACCCCTCTGTAGAGTGGGTACAGAGAAACTAACTTCTCCCTGGGGCTTTCCCAAGAGGTATGGCCGGAGTGCAGACACGTCAGTTATGCAGTCAATGCTGAGTGAGTTGACTCAGTCAACGCTGAGTGAGGGGCCATGTAGTCAACACCACGCAGTCAGCCCTGAGTGGGGAGTAAGAGGGAGGGCACCTTGAGGACAAAACATTAAGCATTGTGCACATCTTCACATCTCCCTGAAGTATGGCTTCACCCAGGATGACCTGACACCAGGACATTCTGCTCTCAGGTGCCATGTTGGTGTCATAGAAAGGGAATCAGTTAAAATCATGAACATTTCAGGTGCCCGCTTTTATTCTAAGAATATTGTACTCCATTTGAAAAGAAACAAGGTCCTCCACCTTTCTGTTCTGGGAGCCTTTAACTCTGGAGATCTTCCTTTGCACATATAGTGGTGGGCTTGCTTCTGTCCCTTTCTGGGTATCTCCACACAGTCGCCCTTGGAGAGACCAAACGCCTGGCAGCTGGTGTAGTTTCCTCTTGGGTCACAGAGTCTTCCTCCCCAAGAGACCTGCCATCACCCCTCTCCTGACAGCTCAGAGCTGCTGACCGGCTCACACGGGTCTCTCCTGAATTCATTGCCCTCCCTTCCAAGCCGTACTGTATTTTAATGTACTTTTTCAAGGAGTTTATGATCTCTGCTGCTTTCATAGCATCTGTCAAGAGTATCAAACTGTGGTCCCCTCTTTGAGTTGTTAATAAAACTACAGTACAATAGTGCATGGGTATCAGAGGTCTGTAGACCTTTCTCACGACTTACCAACCTGACATGAAATCATTAATGATTACTCCACCGTCCTTGAGTTTTTAGACAGTTGCTGTATAATGATCCTTCCCTTCCTACCTTTTTCTGGTTTCTTGATGAGATGGTTATCTGGGGCTCTGTCAGGTCCTAATGGAATTCAACCGGACTGGATTCACGTTTTCCTTGCCGGCGCTGGCTCCGTTGATTTTCTCGTCATGAAATACATTAATTGCTTTGACAGGATTCAGGTGAAAATTCCAAACATATGGCTTATTATTTAATAATGGTTTCACCGAAGGCTCTATTAAGTAACCCAAATGTAGTCAGGTTTAGATGAGCCTTTAAATCTTGGATTTTGAAACTAAATGATACTAATTATTCGAGTGACAAAATAAGCCAGACCTGTCAGCTTCGACGTTTAAAAATAATACTCAGGCAGACCCAATCGGTGAGTGGGTCTAATGGATATTGATTGATTATGCCCTGTTTCCATCCACTTCCCATTGTGTCTTAGAGGCATTTTATCTCTGAGGGGTGGGTGATGGAAGAGAGGCTTTTTCTACTGAAGGCTGCTTGGTAGTGTAGACAAAAGAGAGTTTAGGGCCAGGTGGGGTGGCTCACGCCTGTAATCCCAGTACTTTGGGAGGCTGAGGCAGGTGGATCACAAGGTCAGCAGTTTGAAACCAGCCTGGCCAACATGGTGAAACCCCCTCCTACTAAAAATACAAAAATTAGCCAGGTGTGGTGGCAGGCACCTGTAGCCCCAGCTACTAGGTATTTTGTATTTGTATTTGTATTTTTAGCCATGATGGTTTGCTGCACCTATCAACCCGTCATCTAGGTTTTAAGCCCCACATGCATTAGGTATTTGTCCTAATGCTCTCCCTCTGCCTGCCCCCCAACCCCCCAACAGGCCCCAGTGTGTGATATTTCCTTCCCTGTGTCCATGTGTTCTCATTGTTCAACTCCCACTTATGAGTGAGAACATGCGGTGTCTGGTTTTCTGTTCTTGTGATAGTTTACTGAGAATGATGGTTTCCAGCTTCATCCACTTCCCTGCAAAGGACACGAACTCATCCTTTTCTATGGCTGCATAGTATTCCATGGTGTCTATGTGCCACATTTTCTTTCTCCAGTCTTTCACTGATGGGCATTTGGGTTGGTTCCAAGTCTTTGCTATTGCAAACGGTGTTATGATAAACATATGTGTGCATGTGTCTTTATAGTAGAATGACTTATAATCCTTTGGGTATGTACCCGGTAATGAGATTGCTGGACCAAATGTTATTTCCAGTTCTAGGTCCTTGAGGACTTGCCACACTGTCTTCCACAATGGTTGAACTAATTTACACTCCCACCAACAGTGTAAAAGCCTTCCTATTTCTCCACATCCTCTCCAGCATCTGTTGTTTCCAGTCAGCAAGTTTTTGATTCAGGTCCTCTTTTGAAAAGTTGCCAGCAGAGAAACTTGGACTCACCCCTGGTGCCCTTTGATCTCTGCAGATTCCTCTGTTATTTGGAGGACAAACACTGCCAAGGTCAGACAACTCCCACACCTCTGTGACAGCAGGGACATTAGTGTTTAGAAAAAGATTGTCTATTTATGGGGAAAGTGCAGTGGAAAGAAACCTCATGCATGTAGGGGTGTCTCTGTGTAGGAATAAAAGGAGCTCGGTCTAAATAGAGCATGACTTCTGCATCCTGGAAAACAGCCTCAGCTCTCTGTTTTCTTCGAAGGCGACCGTCGTCTTTGTAATCCCAGCCATACCACCTGAGTTTCCTTCCTGGCTGAGCATTCCTTCCTGTCATCGAGAACCCTGAAATAACCCCAGTCTTTCCTTGAGTCCTGGTCTCTTGTTATTAATCAGAGAAGCTTTGCAACGCACCTGCTTGGTGGCGAAGACACGCGGAGTGGCCATGGGAAGACACCTGAGGAATTTCAAGGAATAGACATTTCTGGTAGATGCTACATTCGTGCCCTGTTCCGGTGTTAATATTTTGGGATGGATCTTGTAATGAGGAGTGATTCCAGTAACGCAGAGGTGTGTTTATAGCAGCTGCATACGACGACCCTCTCTCTTTCTCTTTAGCGAGCGGAGCTGTTACTTCTCATTCCCAGCCATTTGAGTTCCATAACCAGAGACTTTCCAGTATTTTACCTGCCACACACTTCCAGGGAATGAGCTGTGTTTATGTGCACAGGATGTCCGCGAGCTTTCGGAAGAACCCTAATGGACAAAGGGCCAACTAAATCCTCTTCCACCTTGCTTATTTTTGTGCCTGAAATGGGTGAGGCAGGTCTTTCTTCTGTATCTAGTTTTTGACACAAATCCTTCTGAATGCAACGCTGTCTTTGCACAGAAACCCCACCCTTCCCTCTTTTATTTTTCCCCAGTTTGAGTTCTAACGATAAATAAACAGCACCATTTACAAACATGCCTTTTTAATTGAGGGAAAATCTGTGGTCATCAGGCTTCAGTGCTCAGTCAGGCAATTGCCTCCTTCCTCTATAAACTCAGCTGAAAATCAATTTTATTCAGACATGTGCATGGTCCTTCCCCCCCTCCCCCACTCAGTGCCTCAGAAATACATACAGCGAAAATGAAGCCATATGAAAATGAACTCTTCTATATGAAATATCTTCCCCCTGCTTCTGGGATGTCTCTCGGTTGTGTGGAGCGCGGCCCAGCCTGCCGGCCGCATAATAAGTGAGCTATGCAGGCTCATGAATTCTCGCATGATTTTCCTCTGCTACAAATGCACCTAGATGACAGATCAACAATTTGAATTAAACCTTTCCTTATAGTCCTACCAATAAAACCACTGTGGAACATTTGTTCCTGTACAAAAAAAAAAAAAAGCACTTTGATTCAAAATAAAATGCAGGCACGGTTTACCAGAACATTTTTATCACGCTTTGAAGAGCCACCGAAGAAAAAAGATTCCACAGCTACTTGTTTGTTAGATGGTCTAGCAAAAAAGAAGCAATTTGCCCACGCAAACTTTTATGTTTCTGAGATGCTTTCTCTGCCTGCGGTTTGAGTATTTTCACTGAATATGAGGGCAAAATAATTGCATTTCAGCCGTGATGAACTTTAACACACACTCTAAATATTAGAATTCCTTAGGATGTTTAGGGGAGTTTATTTTTAGTTTCCATCCTTAAACAAAGCCCCACGCTCTGTTCTGCCACAATGTGGACTTGATTAGTTAAAAATAGCCTGGAAACATTTCTAATGAAATTAAAATAGCAACTGTCACGTCCTCTTCATGTACCCTTCAGTATTGTCTAACATGTACCTTTGTAGATTTCGTTCCCAAATAAATTAGAAGAGTCATCGCCAATAAAAAATATGTGGAAGATGCAAATCCCGAGATGAAAATCATTTACCATTTTTCTAAGTTTAGAACCCAGGGAGAGAGAATAGCAGTATCTGGTTGCTTCAGAAGTTTTTCTGTTGCAGGGAAGGGGGGGGACAGGGGATTTGGAAAAACAACACCCCAGACTCTGTTTCCAGTCTATGCCCCAGTGGGTGCAGTTGCTGGGGTATTTTCTCTTCGTGGTGTCATTGCAGGGGACGCTGGAGAGATCTTGCAAGCTGACCTCCACAAGGAAGAGCATAGGTTTTAAAGACGGAACAAAACAAGTAGGATTTCTAAGGGAGTTACCCCTTTGCCTTAATTTCACCAGGCAGGGAACACTGGGTACAATTAAAACATTGTCTCAAGATAAATGCACAGCTGGCTTTTTTCATCTACATATGCACCTGCCAGGGGCTTGAGCTTGCAAATGCTGCAAATGCCAGGTTGTATTTATGCAACTGCCGCCTCCTCCCAAGCCTTTCCGAAGCCGACCTGTCCTGTATTCAGCCCCAGTGTCTATGCTATTAGACAGATGAGTGATATTTTTCCAAATAAGCACCCAGACAGCACCGGATACTGTCTCCTGAACTCTCCCAACTTGGGGATCCTGGAGGAATGTTTTTAATGGATGCGGCTTGCCTACGCATGGCTAACTCAAGACTTTAAAATGGCTTTTTTTTTTTTTTTTTTTTTTTGAGGCAGAGTCTCGCTCTGTCACCCAGGCGGGAGTGCAGTGGCATGATCTTGACTCACTGCAACTTCTGCCTCCCGGGTTGAAGCGATTCTCCTGCCTCAGCCTCCTGAGTAGCTGGGATTACAGGCACCCGCCACCACACCTGGCTTATTTTGGTATTTTTAGTAGACAGGGGGTTTCATCATTTTGGCCAGGCTGGTATCGAACTACTGACCTCGTGATCTGCCTGCCTCAGCCTCCCAAAGTGCTGGGATTACAGGCATGAGCCACCGTGCCCAGCCTGCTTTTTTTTTTTCTTTTTTACTTTTTGAGACAGAGTCTCGCTCTGTCGCCCAGGCTGGAGTGCAGTGGCACGATCTCGACTCACTGCAACCTTCGCCTGCTGGGTTCAAGCGATTCTCCTGCCTCAGCCTCCTGAGTAGCTGGGACTACAGGCACCTGCCACCACGCCTGGCTTATTTTGGTATTTTGAGTAGAGAGGTGGTTTCGTCATTTTGGCCAGGCTGGTATCGAACTATTCACCTCGTGATCTGCCTGCCTCAGCCTCCCAAAGTGCTGGGATTACAGGCATGAGCCACCAAGCCCAGCCTGCTTTTTTCTTTTCTTTTTTTCTTTTTGAGGCAGAGTCTTGCTCTGTCACCCAGGCTGGAGTGCAGTGGCATGATCTTGACGCACTGCAACTTCTGCCTCCCATGTTCAAATGATTCTCCTGCCTCAGCCTCCTGAGTAGCTGGGATTACAGGCACCTGCCACCACGCCTGGCTTATTTTGGTATTTTTAGTAGAGAGGACGTTTCTTCATTTTGGCCAGGCTGGTATTGAACTGCTGACCTCATGATCTGCCCGCCTCAGCCTCCCAAAGTGCTGGGATTACAGGAGTGAGCCACTGCACCCAGACTTTTTTTTTTCTTTTTTGGGACAGAATCTTGCTCTGTCACCCAGGCTGGAGTGCAGAGGCACAATCTCGGCTCACTGCAACCTCTGCCTCCCGGGTTCAATCGATCCTTCTGCCTCAGCCTCCAGAGTAGCTGGGATTACAGACACCTGCCACCACGGCTGACCAATCTTTGCATTATTAGTATGCACAGGGTTTTGTCATTTTGGCCAGGCTGGTCTCAAACTCCTGACCTCAGGCAATCTGCCCATCTCGGCCTCCCAAAGTGCTGGGATTACAGGCGTGAGCCACCGCGCCCGGCCATATGTATACATTTTGTAAGCAGTTAACATGCATAAAAACATGCTACCACTTGATTACATTGTTGTCTTTTTTAGGTGGGTGGATCACCTGAGGTCGGCAGTTTGAGACCAGCCTGGCCAACATGGTGAAACCCCTGTCTCTACTAAAAACACAAAAATTAGCCAGGCGTGGTGGTGCATGCCTGTCATCCCAGCTACTTGGGAGGCTGAGGCAGGAGAATCGCTTGAACCCGGGAGGCAGAGGTTGTGGTGAGCCAAGATGGCACCATTGCACTCCAGTCTGGGCAACAAGAGCGAAACTCCATCTCAAAAAAAAAAAAGTATCCCTATTTCCATTTCTCGACATCTGTGGCCATGGAGTGACTGAGTACAGGCAGATGATACTCAAGAAATGTGCCTGTTGTTTATAGCAGAACTGACTGCCATTTGCTAAAGTTTCCGTGTCCACCCAATGTGAGTATCCTGTACCTTCTCTACCTCCAGAAGCAGCATACACTATGGAGGTCAATTATGCCAACGAACTCAATTAGGAAAGAGATGAAATATTCCAAAGGCTCAGCAATTCCAGAAAGATGTGATGGGCCAGGCACGGTGGCTCATGCCTGTAATCCCAGCACTTTGGGAGGCCGAGGCGGGTGGATCACTTGAGGTCAGGAGTTCGAGACCAGCCTGGTCAACATGGTGAAACCCTGTCTCTACTAAAAATACAAAAATTAGCCAGGCGTGGTGGTGCACGCCTGTAATCCCACGTACTGGGGAGGCTGAGGCAGGAGAATTGCTTGAACTCAGGAGGTGGAGGTTGCAGTGAGCCGAGATCACACCACTGCACTCCAGCCTGGGCGACAGAGCAAGACTCTGTCTCAAAAAAAAAAAAAAAAAAAAACAGAAAAGGCCAAAAAGTGGGTCGCTGACTTGCCTTGAACACCTCTTTTGCATAAGCAGTTTGATGTTAATGGCTCTTTAAAAGCAATGTTTAAAAATCACATAATTGCCAAATTTACTGTTTTAGCTTTTCTTTTTAATATGCCATTTTTTTTTTTTGAAGTAAGAAGTTCTGACCCACTGTTTTTCCTTTGGTTGATTAAAAGACAGAGAGATTTTTTTTTCTTTTCTTTTGTTCTTTATTATTATACTTTAAGTTCTGGGGTGCGTGTGCAGAACGTGCAGGTTTGTTACATAGGTATACACGTGCCATGGTGGTTTGCTGCACCCATCAACCCGTCATCTACATTAGGTATTTGTCCTAATGCTGTCCCTCCCCTATTCCCCGACCCCCCAACAGGCCCTGGTGTGTGATGTTCCCCTCCCTGTGTCCATGTGTTCTCATCATTCAACTCCCACTTGTGAGTGACAACATGCAGTGTTTGGTTTTCTGTTCCTGTGTGAGTTTGCTGAGAATGATGGTTTCCAGCTTCATCTATGTCCCTGCAAAGGACATGAACTCATCATCAAAGAGAGATTTTTAAGGCTGTGAAGACCTTCCCCTATTACATCAGGGCACATTGCATTAACAAGATACAACCCAGGCTCACAGACACCGCAGAACGCCTCCTGAATTTCTGTTTGTTTCTTCTTTTGTTTTTGTTTTTTTTTAAACTGGTCATGAAGCTCTTTCAGGACACCCTGAAACCTCATTCATCGGACAGGACATTAGAGCTGCAGCAGAGACTAACAAGGTTTTGCTTTCATTTGGGCAGAAAAAGGTCTGTGTCTGTCTGTCTGGTCGTGGAGTCGGGGCTTCAAAGAGCCTCTGCCGTGCACTGGTCTTTGAAGTCACCATTTAGTGGATTAGTTTGCAAAACCTGCTGTAATAAATGACCACAGGCTTGAACATTAAAACAACAGAGACTTAGCATCTCCCTCTCCTAGAGACCAGAAGTCTAAGAGGAAGGTGTCTCAGGGCTGAGCTCCCTCCAAAGGCTCTAGGGGAGGATCCTTCCCACCTCTCCCCGCTCCTGGGGGCTCCAGGCATCCCTGGGCTTGTGCCCTCATCATTCCAGTGTCTGCCTCCGTCTCCATGTGGCCTTCTCCTCTGTGTCTGTGTCTCCTCTTCTGTCTCTTACAAGGACACCTGTCACTGCATTAAGGACCCACCCTACTCCAGGATAATCTCATCTCCAGATCCTTCACTTAATGACATCTTCAAAGACCTTTATTTCCAAATAAGGTCCCATCCACAGGCTCTGGGGGATAAGGATACAGATGTAGCTTTTCAGTAGACTATAGTTCAACCCACTACAATTGTATCCAGTTCCCTCTGGAGGCCCTAGGGGAGGATCCTTCCCACTTCTCCCAGCTCCTGGGGGCTCCAGGCATCCCTGGGCTTGAGGCCGCATCACTCCAGTCTCTGCCTCTGTCTCCACGTGGCTTTCTCCTCTGTGTCTGTGTCTCCTCTTCTGTCTCTTAGAAGGACACCTGTCATTGCATTTAGGGTCCATCCTACTCCAGCGTGATCCCATCTCCAGATCCTTAATCACATCTGCAAAGAACCTTTTTCCAAATGAAGTCCCATTCCCAGGTTCTGGGGCTTAGGACATGGACAGATCTTTTGGAGGTCACCACCCAACCCATTGCAGTTGGGTGTGCTTCCTTCCGGCGGCTCTAGGGGAGGATCCTTCCCGCCTCTCCCAGCTCCTGGGGGCTCCAGGCTTCCTGGGCTTGTGGCCCCATCACTCCAGTCTCTGCCTCTGTCTCCACGTGGCCTTCTGCTCTGTGTCTGTGTCTCCTCTTCTGTCTCTTACAAGGACACCTGTCATTGCATTTAGGGTCCACCCTACTCTAGGATAATCTCATCTCAAACTTCTTGAGTTAACTGTATCTGCAAAGACCCTATTTTCAAATAAGCTCTCATTCACAGATCCTGGGAGCTTAAAACAACAGAAATTTATCCTCTCCCAGTCCTGGAGTCCAGGAGTCTGGGATGAAGGGATCTCAGGTCTGAGCTCCCTCCAGAGGCCCTAGGGGAGGGTCCTTCCTGCCTCTCCCAGCTCCTGGGGGCTCCAAGGCATCCCTGGGCTTGTGGCCGCAGCACTCCAGTCTCTGCCTCTATCTCCATATGGCCTTCTCTTGTCTGTGTCTCCTCTTCTGTCTTTTGTGTTCTTTTTGTCGGGGGGAGGTGGGGGATGGAGTCTCAATCTATTGCCCAGGCTGGAGTGCAATGGCGTGATTTCGGTTCACTGCAACCTCTGCCTCCCAGGTTCAAGCAATTCTCTGCCTCAGCCTCCCGAGTAGCTGGAATTACAGGCATGCGCCACCACGCCCAGCTAATTTTTGTGGGGTTTTTTTAGTAGAGATGGGGTTGTTGGCCAGGCTGGTCTCAAACTCCTGACCTCAGGTCATCCATCCTCTTCAGCCTCCCAAATATCTTGTTTGTTAAAAGGCATCTTTCGGCTGGGTGTGGTGGCTCATGCCTGTAATCCCAGCACTTTGGGAGGCTGAGGCGGGCAGATCACGAGGTCAGCAGATCGAGACCATCCTGGCTAAAATGGTGAAACCCTGTCTCTACCAAAAATACAAAAAATTAGCCAGGCATGGTGGCGGGTGCCTGTAGTCCCAGCTACTGGGGAGGCTGAGGTGGGAGAATGGCGTGAACCCGGGAGGTGGAGCTTGCAGTGAGCCGAGATTGCACCACTGCACTCCACCCTGGGTGACAGAGTGAGACTCTGTCTCAAGAAAAGAAAAAAAAAGGCATCTTTGTCTTTTCAAGATCTATGTGCACTGTTTGCAAGAAAGTCTGAAAGATAGTACGGCTTCTAAGCACTGAAAAGCATTTTGGCTGCCAGAAAGATGCTATCAGCCCTGAGGGTTGCCACTGCTGAGGGTAGAGCTCTCCCAGGCCTTGCTGATGTGAGCTGTGCCAGAGACCTCCCTGAGCTCACCTGCGTGGTGGGGCTGGTTTCTTCCTGTGCTCTCTCTCTCTGTCTCTGTGTGTGGGTCCTACCAGGCCCGGTGAGCCCTGGAATCTGCCCAGAGGTGGCAGGCAGGTGCATGACGCTCCTTGGGAGAATACACAGCCGCCACTCAAAGCCCCTCCTTTATTCAGTCTAAGTAATAGGTCCAGTGGGCCTATAACCTGGTTTTATGGGGCTGTGGAGTCATACTGTAAATCTCACACGCCGTCCTGGCTGGCAGTCACTCCCCAGCCTTCATCTCCCTCCCCTCCCCTGCATCCCGAGCAAACTTTTTCCATCATTATCCTTGCAACGTTTCTGACCCGTTGGCAAACTCGAGGGCGACAGCGCGGGGGCCCCCGTGTGAACAGCTCGGGGTGGTTTCTTGCCAAGAGAAATGCTGGGAACGCTGGGGAAAAATAAGCCGGCTGAAGTGCAAGTGAGTTATAAAAAAAAAGATGTTCAGCTTTTCACCTGCACGGGATCCTGGGCCTGGCCACCTGGGCAGCGGGGGGAGAAGGAGGAGGAGGTGAGTTTATAAGACCTCACGGGTGTGTCTCCCGGGTACTCTCAGAAGGTATTGGGAAAGGAGGTGTTCAAATGAGAACGTGTGTGTGGGTTTTCACAACGGCTGAAACGTGGAACTGGTGCAAGGCTGAGCATGAAGATGTCTGTCTGGTTTCTTTGGACGTTCAGCTTACAGACAAAAGTGGCATCACTATATATATACACATATATATTTTATATATAGTTATATAAATTTATATATTATATAATTTACATAATTTTATATATTAGATATGTATTATATATTATATGTATTATTTCACACCAACAATGCTGCATGTCTGAATTCAAAACAAAAACACCTTTAAACATTTTTCTATAGTTTCAATTTAATTAATTAGGAAAAGTAAAGGAGTCAATGCAAATTACAGGTTCACCATGTGTGTGATTAAAGGGGCAGGGCCTGGACATAAAACAAGTTCATTGCTTGTATTCTAAACAATGGGCATTTTGTTAAATTTCCATCATTTCAGAACTGATTACATCTGAAAAGGTAACAGGAAATTCACCGGAGAGGTACTGCCCCTCCAACATACTCCTTTATGGACTAAACCTTAATTTGATGTGTTTTGCAAATAAACCTGCATTTTATGTCTTTTGCAAGTAGTCCTGCATTTGACGTCTTTTGCAAACAATCCTGCATTTTATGTCTTTTGCAAGTAGTCCTGCATTTGATGTCTTTTGCAAACAATCCTGCATTTTATGTCTTTTGCAAATAAACCTGCATTTGACGTCTTTTGCGAATAAACCTGCATTTGACGTCTTTTGCAAATAAACCTGCATTGGATGTCCTTTGCAAATAAATCTGCATTGGATGTCTTTTTCAAATCATCCTGCATTTGATGTCTTTTGCAAGTAAACCTGCATTTGATGCGTTTTGCAAATAAACCTGCATTTGACGCGTTTTGCAAATAAACCTGCATTTGACGCGTTTTGCAAATAAACCTGCATTTGACGCGTTTTGCAAATAAACCTGCATTTGACGTCTTTTGCAAATAAACCTGCATTTGACGTCTTTTGCAAATAAACCTGCATTTGACGTCTTTTGCAAATAAACCTGCATTTGACGTCTTTTGCAAATAAACCTGCATTTGACGTCTTTTGCAAATAAACCTGCATTGGACCTATTTTGCAAATAAACCTGCATTTGATGTCTTTTGCAAATAAACCTGCATTGGACGTCTTTTGCACATTCGTTTGTGCGTGTGTGCCTGTGCGTGTGGAGAACAAAATGATCTGATACCCACAGAACGTAAGCAGAAATGCGGAAGAATTAAAAGGGGAAAACTTACATAAGCTCACTCAAAATCCCGCATATATTTCAAAGCGTGAAAGAGGTCCAGGTTAGGAGAACGGCTCTCCACTACAGGAGTCCACTCAGAGAGGGAGATTTGCCGTGGTTCATTCCAGCTTGCAAGGCCAGAGGCAAGAGGAGTTGCAGATTGCAGGGATTTAAAAGCATTCTATTTATTTTTTATTTTTTTCTTTGTGGCTCTGCAGGACAAGACGTACACACAGAATGCCACAGCTTTGCTCAGAAAGAACCGATTTATGAGGCAACTGTCGGCTCACACGCCTGGCCCGACGCTCATGAACGCTTCCAAATGCCACAGCATTTTCTACTTTCTTTCTTTTTTTTTTTTTTTTTTTTTTTTTTGAGATGGAGTCTTGCTCTGTCACCCAGGCTGGAGTGCAGTGGTGTGATCTCAGCTCGCTGCAACCTCCGTCTCCTGGGTTCAACAATTCTTCTGCCTCAGCCTCCCGAGTAGCTGGGATTACAGGCACCTGCCACCACGCCTGGCTAATTTTTGTGTTTTTAGTAGAGATGGGGGTTTCACCATGTTGGCCAGGCTGGTCTTGAACTCCCGACCTCATGATCCACCCACCTCAGCCTCCCAAAGTGCTGGGATGACAGGCGTGAGCCACCACGCCCGGCCGCCTTTTCTACTTTTCAATTTGCTAACTGGTGAATATTACTTCGCAGTAATGAGCCCAGAGGGAATGGGTGGCGGCCAGCCACACATTATTAGAACCTGTCACCCAGTGCAGATACTCACCTGGGATGCGGGCAGTGATACTCAACTCAGACCCGTGCCAGTGCCGGTGACTCCGAGGGACCAGGGTGGCTGGAGTCTGGCTTAGACTCAGCAGTCCCTTCCAGGTCCACACTGTGAAAATAGCAAGTGTCCAAAGCGGACCACTCAGGTAAGTAAGAAATTGCAGGATGACACTGAGTTCTGTGTGGTTTCCAGAATGTCCTTACAGAAACCCGGGTGAGAGGCCCGGCGAGGTGGCTCACGCCTGTCATCCCAGTACTTTGGGAGGCTGAGGCAGGAGGGTCACCTGAGATCAGGAGTTCGAGACTAGCCTGGCCAACATGGTGAAAACCCCCTGTCTACTAAAAATAGAAAAAATAATTAGCTGGGCATGGTGGTGTGCACCTATAATCCCAGCTACTTGGGAGGCTGAGGCAGGAGAATTGCTTGAACCCAGGAGGTGGAGGTTGCAGTGAGCCGAGATTATGCCCCTGTGCTCCAGCCTGGGTGACAGGGCAAGATTCTGTCCCCCCGGCCTCCAAAAAAAAAAAAAAAAAGTCCAGGCACTTTGGCTTCCGCCTGTAATCCCAGCACTTCGGGAGGCTGAGGCAGGCAGATCACCTGAGGTCAGGAGTTTGAGACCCGCCTGGCCAACATCATGAAACCCCGTCTCTACTAAAGATACAAAAAATTAGCTGGGCGTGGTGGCAGGTGCCTGTCATCCCAGCTACTCAGGAGGCTGAGGCAGGAGAATCGCTTGAATCCGGGAGGCAGAAGTTGCAGTGAGTCCAGATCGCGCCACTGCACTCCAGCCTGGGTGACAGACCAAGATTTTGTCTCCAAAAAAAAAAAAAAAAAGGCCAGGCACAGTGGCTGATGCCTGTAATCCCAGCATTTTGGGAGGCCGAGGCAGGCAGATCACCTGAGGTCAGGAGATCGAGACCAGCCCGGCCAACATGGTGAAAAACCCCTCTCCACTAAAAATATTTAAAAAAATTAGCTGGGCGTGGTGGCAGGCACCTGTAATCCCAGCTACTTGGGAGGCTGAGGCAGGAGAATACTTGAACCCGGGAGGCAGAGGTTGCAGTGAGCCAAGATTATGCCCCTGTACTCCAGTCGGGAGCAGTGGCTCACGCCTATAATCCCAGCACTTTGGGAGGCCAAGGCGGGTGCATCACCTGAGGTCAGGAGTTCCAGACCAGTGTGGCCAACATGGTGAAACCCCGTCTCTACTAAAGATAGAAAAAATTAGCCGGACATGGTGGCAGATGCCTGTCATCCCAGCTACTCAGGAGGCTGAGGCAGGAGAATCGCTTGAATCTGGGAGGCAGAGGTTTCAGTGAGCCGAGATCGCGTCACTGTACTCCAGCTTGGGTGACACAGCAAGACTCCGTCTCAAAAAAATAAATAAATAAATAAAAACGGGGTGGGGTGGCCCAGCCGTTCAGTATACTTTCTCCCCAACTGTGAACCATCCATTTCCAGAACGTGTCCAGCGACGTGGGACTATATGGCCTTTGAACGTCTGAACACCCTCAGTCCTCCTTCATATTCTCCAGCTCCCCTGCATGGAGATATGGGCTTTTTAGGGTTCTTTCCACCCCTTTAGGGCCTCTCTGCTAGCCTTCCATTGGCAAGGACAATTGCCAAAAGGAGGTATCCAGCTCTAACCCTGCAGAACAGACAGAGAGCCCAGTAGCCTGGCAGCCGGAGAGGTTTTCTCTAAAACAGGCATCCCTGGCAGCCTCATTGAAATGGGAAGATTCATTATCCCATTTCCATTTAATTGTTATTTTGCCGGCAGAAAAGCCTGGAGTTTCTCTGAAAGGCAGCGATGGTGTTGTCCTTTTGGATTCCCCAGGGAATAATCTTAAAAAATTGCGCGCCCAGCTTCCCGAGTGCCCAGCATTTGCCTTCACATTAACTTACTCTATAAAGTACGGATGTTGCAGAGGGGAGGGCGTCCAAGCCCCTGGCTTCCCGGAGAAATTGGTAAGGGTTGTCTGCAGCTTCCCAGCCTTAAAAATACTTGACAAGTTGACATCCTCACTGCTAAGTGGGGCTGATGGAGCCTCATCAACCCCAGGACCTGCTGATCAGCCGTGGCAGGAATCATACCCACAGCCTTATGCGAAGTGATGAGTTGGATTTGCTTCCAGCAGGGTGAAAGCAATTGGATTTCACTTGTTCTCAATGTACAGCAAGAGAAAAGTGGGGGACTGACTCACAGAACCTGTGTTCCCTCCGTATGCAGCTCAGTCATCTCTGAAATACACTGCAAATTGTTTAAACCTTAAAAACAGAGCGGCGTGAATGTGCCTCCTGATGGCACCGGGTTTTGATAAGATGATAGGCTGTGGCGATGGATTTCAGATGTGAGTTTTCTGTGCTTGCCAAAATGCTGGGCGAAAGATGAAGGTAATTGCTAGCGTTGTTGGCCTTGCCAATAATCCGTCTCTCTCTCTCTCTCTCTCTCTCTCTCTCTCTCTCTCTCTCTCTCTCTCTCTCTCTCTCTGGCTCTCCTCTCTCCTCTCTCCTCTCTGTCTCTCGTTTTTTCTTTTTTATTTTGCTTCAAGAATCTGGTTGCCTTAATGAGAATCTTTGCCCTGCTAAGCTGACCTTTCACGTCTAGAACAAAACACAGAAGCTCCGCCTCAGCCACAGTGATGGGGAGCCTTGTGGACCTGAAAGCTCTCGGTGGCCAAACCAGAAATGGTTTTTGACAGGACCAGGCTGAATTCCCTGAGTACATTCACGGTCACCCGCCCGTCTCCTCTCCCCCTCTTTTTTTTTTTTTATTTTTATTTTAATGGTCCAAAATTGGCTGTTTAATATCTGAGCATGCCAGAGTCTTGGAGGATGCCAGAAATGGAAAGTTTGTGCCTGGGGTCATAGGAACCTCCCTACCAGGTGAGGCAGCGTGATGCCAGTCCCCAATGAGCAAGGAGGCAGCAGCCCTGTCCAGTGTATGAGCGTCACCTTGGGGATCTGTGTAGATAGAAATTTCCGGAAGGATTTAAGCAGGTTAGGTTCCCACCCCGTCACCCTGTTTCACCATAGACATTCCATAAATAAAAAAGAGATTAAAAATGTGTCGGTGGCTCACGCCTGTAATCCCAGCACTTTGGGAGGCGGAGGCGGGCGGATCACTTGAGGTCAGGAGTTCAAGACCAGCCTGGCCAACATGACGAAACCCCGTCTCTACTGAAAATACAAAAATTAGCCGGGCGTGGTGGTGGGCGCCTGTAGTCCCAGCTACTCGGGAGGCTGAGGCAGGAGAATCGCTGGAACCCGGGAGTCGGAGGTTGCAGTAAGCCAAGGTCATGCCATTGCATTCCAGCCTGGGCCACAGAGTGAGACTCCGTCAAAGAAAAAAAAGTGGGGGAAGGAAGGGAGGAAGGAAGGGAGGGAGGGAAGGAGGAAAGGAGGGAGGGAGGGAGGAAGGATGGAAGGGAAGGAAGGAAGGGAGGAAGGAAGGGAGGGATGAAGGAAAGATGGAAGGGAGGGAAGGAAGGGAGGGAGGAAGGAAGAATGGAAGGGAAGGAAGGAAGGAAGGGAGGGAGGAAGGAATGGAAGGAAGGAAGGATGGAAGGGAAGGACAGAGGAAGAGGAGGGAAGGAGGTAAGGAAGGAAGGAAAGGGAAGGAAGGGCGGGAGGGAAGGAAAGAATGAGAGAGGGAGGGAATGAAGGAAAGAAGGAAGGAAGGAAAGAAGGAAGGAAGGAGAGAAGGAAGGAAGGAGAGAAGGAAGGAAGGAAGGGAAGGAAAGAATGAGGGAGGGAAGGAAGGAAGGAGGGAAGGAAGGAAGGAAGGAAGGAAGGAAGGAAGGAAGGAAGGAAGGAAGGAAGGAAGGAATTACAGGAAGGATTTAAGCAGGTTAGGTTCCCACCCTCTGACCCTGTTTCCCCATAGACACTCCATAAATAAAAGAGAGATCAAGCCTGTGTCTTTCGCAATGCAGGCTGTTGATAAAAATGAGGAATGGGATTTGGAGCTCCATGTCAGCTGCAATGGCCACACGGGAAAGCCTAGGAGGCTGCTCTGGAAACAGAGAGGCTGTTCTAGGTGACGCCAAACTAGCACAGATGAGGCACAGAAGAGACGCCTGTGACAGATATGGAAGACACCTTCAGAAAGGGCAAAATTCAGCCACCTAAGCACAATAGAGGCCAAACAGATGGCTGTCATGGAATCAGGCAGTGTCCCATAGCCCAATACACTCCGACATTGTAACATAACCTTTACCTGAGAAAATGCCCAGGTTCACCGCCTGGGGAAGCAAGCTACACTCTACAAAGAAATATCCAGTGAGCACAACAGGACACATCTAACCTACACTGTAAAATAGAAATAATGAGTCTCCTGCATCTGGGGATCCACCTACACTCTACACTAGACACACCCAGTATCCTCCGTGTGGGGGATACACCAACACTCTACAGTAGATACACTCAATGTCCTCCATCTGGGGATCCTCCTACACTCTACAATAGATACACTCAATGTCCTCCATCTGGGGATCCAGCTACACTCTACACTAGACACACTCAATGTCCTCCATCTGGGGGATCCATCTACTCTCTACAATAAACCAACTCAATGTGCTCCATCTGGGGATCCACCTACACTCTACAAAAGACACACTCAATGTCCTCCATCTGGGGATCCACCTACACTCTACAAAAGACACACTCAATGTCCTCCATCTGGGGATCCAGCTAATCTCTATAATAGAAACAATCAATGTCCTCCATCTGGGGATGCACCTACACTCTGCAATAGACACACTCAATGTCCTCCATCTGGGGATCCACCTATACTTTACAATAGACACACTCAATGTCCTCCATATGTGGATCTTCCTACACTCTACACTAGATACACTCAATGTCCTCCATCTTGTGATCCACCTACACTCTACAGTAAACAAACTCAAATGTGCTCCATCAGGGGATGCACCTACACTCTGCAATAGACACACTCAATGTCCTCCATCTGGGGATCCACCTATACTTTACAATAGACACACTCAATGTCCTCCATATGTGGATCTTCCTACACTCTACACTAGATACACTCAATGTCCTCCATATGTGGATCTTCCTACACTCTACACTAGATACACTCAATGTCCTCCATCTGGGGATCCACCTACACTCTACAATAGACACACTCAATGTCCTCCATATGTGGATCTTCCTACACTCTACACTAGATACACTCAATGTCCTCCATCTTGTGATCCACCTACACTCTACAGTAAACAAACTCAAATGTGCTCCATCAGGGGATCCACCTACACTCTGCAATAGACACACTCAATGTCCTCCATCAGGGGATCCACCTACACTCTGCAATAGACACACTCAATGTCCTCCATCAGGGGATCCACCTACACTCTGCAATAGACACACTCAATGTCCTCCATATGTGGATCTTCCTACACTCTACACTAGATACACTCAATGTCCTCCATCTTGTGATCCACCTACACTCTACAGTAAACAAACTCAAATGTGCTCCATCAGGGGATCCACCTACACTCTGCAATAGACACACTCAATGTCCTCCATCTGGGGATCCACTTACACTTTACAGTAGACACACTCAATGTCCTCCATCTGGGGATCCAGCTACACTCTACAATAGACACACCCATCTGGGGATCCACCTATACTCTACAATAGACACACCCATCTGGGGATCCACCTACACTCTACAATAGACACACCCATCTGGGGATCCAACTACACTCTATTGTAGATCCACAATCTACAATAGACACACTCAGAATCCTCCATCAGGGGATCCACCTACACTGTACAATAGAGATACCCAGTGACCACCATCTTGGCACCCACCTACACTCTACAATAGAGATAGATTCCCAGTGTCCCCTGTTTGGGGAACCTACCTGCACTCTGCAATGAATATGCACATCGACTTTCTGGGGTTTCTCCTTGCAATCTGGGATAGACCTATTCGTTGTTCACTGTCCTTGAGTAGCTAAGGGTCGTTGCTCAGGCACTTTTGGAAGGAAGGTTGGACTTAATCTAAGGCATCTTTGGAAGGAAGGTTGGCCTTAATCTAAGGCATTTTTGGGAGGAAGGTTGGTCTTATCCTAAGGCATCTTTGGAAGGAAGGTTGGTATTATCCTAAGGCATCTTTCGAAGGAAGGTTGGTATTATCCTAAGGCATCTTTCGAAGGAAGGTTGGTATTATCCTAAGGCATCTTTGGAAGGAAGGTTGGTCTTATCCTAAGGCATCTTTGGAAGGAAAGTTGGTCTTAATCTAAGGCATTTTTGGAAGGAAGGTTGGTCTTAATCTTGTGTCCACCTGCAGCCTGTTATGTTTTATTCTTGTGTTTTCTCTCACTCTTTTGCCTAGCAGAATCACAGCCATGAAGCTGTGTCCATGAGATATTCTGTAGAGCCTGGAATAATCCCTCCTTTCCACGTCTTGTCCCGCCATGGAGTGCCCCAGAGTTCCGGGACGTGGAAGGTGCCGTCCCCTGCCTGACACGGTGCTGCCCAGCTCCCTCCTCATCCCGGTGGCTTCCCAAACTCCCCGGGCCTGCTGGAGGAAACACCTGTGCTGAAGACCCGGAGGCCTTTCCCTCCAAACCCTGACTCCAGGGTCAGCGACACCAACAGGTGTTTTTTCTCAGAATCGCCTTCTTGTCTGAATTGAGCCCCAGGATCAGAAGGCCAAGGGGCCAGGGGTCAGACACAGCCACGCAGGGTTCCCCGGGGGCCAGGGCTTACCAGGTGGTTAATATTATCAGAGCTCATTTGCTGAAGCTGGACTGGCGTGTTCTCGGCGGTCCCAAATAAATTTAACGAGAGCGACTTTCAAAGCCCACCTATTAGGGCCGTCTGTTCAATGGACAGGAGGGTTAACCGTAATTCGAGGAGGCAGCTTGGCCGTCTCCAAATAGGAACACATGGACTGTGCGGCTTGGCCCCATTTGTGGTAATTTTAAGGTCTCGTTTCCATTTGTAAGAAACATAACTACTTACATATGGAAAGAATGAATAAGAGAAGTCATTAAAATTTCTCTAATTTAGGAAAAAAATAAAAAAAAAACGTAACGAAGTAATATCTTTACCAGGCCAGGCAGAAATGTAAATTAGACATTAGAAGAAAAACCTATTAACAGGATGGCTGGATGGCTGCGTGGCTTGCCTGTTTTTTTTTTTTTTTAATCTAATGAATTTATGAATTGCTAGTTGTGGGGGTCACAGATTTTGTTAATTTCCTATGTGTTTAGCTCTGCAGTAAGAAGGGAGGGTTTGCTTATGAACCACGGATGCTAAGTCCATTAGCGGGGAGGTTGCTAATCAGAACACAAATGGTAATACGTACGGTCCAGCATTGAAAAAAAAAAAGACAGAAAAACACATGAATTATTTCAAGTTGCGGTTTTTCCAACTTCTGTCTGTTGTCCCCGCAGGTCATCAGAATATTTAAACATCAGGGAGTAAGAGGAGACCTAGCTAGGTAGCTGCCTGATTATAAAATATATGCAAAAGCTTTCTTTCTTTCTTTTTTTTTTTTTAAACAGAGTCTTGCCTTGTCGCCCAGGCTGGAGTGCAATGGTGAGATCTCGGCTCACTGCAACCTCCACCTCCCGGGTTCCAGCGATTCTCCTGCCTCAACCTCCCAAGGAGCTGGGATTACAAGCGCCAGCCACCACACCCAGCTCATTTTTGTATTTTTAGTAGAAATGGGGTTTCACCATGTTGGCCAGGCTGGTCTCGAACTCCTGACCTTAGGTGATCCGCCTGCCTCCACTTCCCAAAGTGCTGGGATTACAGGCTTGAGCCACCGTGGCCGGCCAAAAAAAATTTTTTTTAAACAGAGTCTTGCTCTGTTGTCTAGGCTGGAGTGCAATAGTGCAATCATGACTCACTGAAGCCTCAACCTCCCAGGCTCAGGTGATCCTCCCTCCTCAGCCTCCCAAGTAGCTGAAACTATAAGCATACACAACTACAACTGAGTAGTTTTTAGGTTTTTTGTAGAGACAGGGTTTCACCATGTTGCCCGGGCTGGTCTCCAACTCTTGAGCTCAAGCCATCTGCAGGTCTTGGACTCCTGAAGAGCTGGAATTACAGGCATGAGCCACCGTGGCCAGCCTTAAAATGTTTTGTTGCCAGGCCAGGCACGGTGGCTCACGCCTATAATCCCAGCACTTTGGGAGGTGGAGGCGGGTGGATCACCTGAAGTCGGGAGTTCGAGACCAGCCTGACCTACATGGAGAAACCCCATCTCTACTAAAAATACAAAAATTAGCTGGGTTTGATGGTGGGTGCCTGTAATCCCAGCTACTCAGGAGGCTGAGGCAGGAGAATCACTTGAACCCAGGAGGCAGAGTTTGCAGTGAGCTGAGATCGTGCCACCAAACCCAGATAATTTTTTTGTTTGTTTGTTTGTATTTTTAGTAGAGAAAGAGTTTCACTATGTTGGCAAGGCTGGTGATCCACCTGCCTCAGCCTCCCAAAGTGCTGAGATTACACATGTGAACCACTATGCCCAGCCCATCCCCTCTTCTTATGAGATATCTTAGTCGATTTCAGACTGCCATCTCAGAACACCATAGACTGGGCGGCTTGTAAACCACAGACATTGATTCTCCCACAGTCCTGGAGGCTGGAAGTCTGAGATCCAGGTATGGGCAGGGCTGGTTCCTCCTGAGGCCTCTCTCCTGGGCTTGGAGATGCCGTCTTCTCCCTGTGTCCTCACAGGGTCATCCCTCTTTTTGTGTCTGTGTCCTCATCTCCTCTTCTGAGATGTCTTAGTCCATCTCAGGCTGCTATCACAGAATACCATAGACTGGGTGACTTAGAAACAACAGACATTGATTCTCCCACAGTCCTGGAGGCTGGAAGTCTGAGATCAAGGTGTGGGAAGGGCTGGTTCCTCCTGAGGACCCTCTCCTGGGCTTGTAGACACTATCTTCTCCCTGAGTTCTCACGTGGTCCTCCCTCTTTGTGTGTCTGTGTCCTCATCTCCTCTTCTTATAAGGACTTCTGCCTTATAAGAGCGAAACTCTGTCTCAAAAAAAAAAAAAAATATTTTGTTACCATCTTCTTCCCGGAACTGAGAAGGCTACAGAAACGCTGGTCCTGAAACGGTGTCCATTTCTCTGCTCAGTTCTTCTGGGACTTCATCCCAGTGGGTTGAGACCAAGTAAATAAATGATAATCCTGGATAGCAGGTGTGTGCAGGTTTAAGAGGAGGCAGAGAGAGAAGGGAGCCATCATTTGCCTCCACCCTTCCATGTGTCTTCATCCTACTGTAATCAAGTGGAAATGAGTAAGAAGGAAACATGTCTGGGCACGGTGGCTCACGGCTGTAATCCCAGCACTTTAGGAGGCCGAGGCAGGCTCATCACAAGGTCTAGAGTTCGAGACCATCCTGGGCAACAAGGTGAAACCCAGTCTCTACTAAAAATACAAAAACTAGCCGAGTGTGGTGGTGCACACTTGTAGTCCCAGCTACTTGGGAGGCTGGGGCAGGAGAATCGGTTGAACCCAGGAGGTGGAGGTTGCAGTGAGCCAAGATCGTGCCACTGCACTCTAGCCTGGCGACAGAGTGAGACTCCATCTAAATAGAAAAAAGAAATTAATCAGATCTTGTGAGAACTCACTCAGTATCACGAGAACAGCATGAGGGTAACTGTCCCCATAATTAAATTAACTCCCACTGGGTCCTTCTCATGACACATAAGGAGTATGGGAACCACAATTCATGATGAGGTTTTGGGGCCGGGGGACACAGCCAAACCATATCAAACAGCTTTGTTTTTGCCCCAAAAGAATTGACATGAGAATCTTGAAGAAATACCTGGATTCCCATACTCACTGATGAATTATCCACAATAGCCAAGACACGGACCAAACCAAGCAACCACGAATGGATGAATGGATAACGAAATTGGGAGAATTATCCACAATAGCCAAGACAGGGACCAAACCAAGCGGCCACGAATGGATGAATGGATAAAGAAATTGGGAGAATTATCCATAATAGCCAAGACATGGACCAAACCAAGTGACCATGAATGGATGAACGGTTAAAGAAACTGGGAGAATTATCCGCAATACCCAAGACACAGACCAAACCAAGTATTATCCACCATAGCCAAGACACGGACAAACCAAGCGACCAAAAATGGATGACTGGATAAAGAAATTGGAAGAATTATCCACAATAGCCAAGACATGGACGAAACCAAGAGACCATGAATGGATGAATGGAAACTGAGAGACCATGAATGGATGAATGCATAAAGATATTGGGAGAATTATCCACAATAGCCAAGACATGCAACCAAACCAAGCGGCCATGAATGGATGCATGGATAAAGAAATTGGGACATCAATAATATACATGCATTGGAATATTACTCAGCCTTGAAAAAGAAGAAAATCTTGCCATTTGCAACAACACAGGTGAACCTGGAGGACATTATGTTTCGTGAGATAAGCCAGGCACAGAAACACAAATACTTCATGATCTCCCTTAAATGAGGAATCTAAAATAGTCAAACTCGTAGAAGCAGAGAGTAGAACTCATGCCATGTTTTCTGTGGATTGACTTTGGCCAAGAAGAACAATGCATTCGTGTGAGACACGTATATTCTTCTGCAGATGGGACCCAAAGGCCTTTGCTGTCTTCATGCCAGCAGCTGCCTGTCTTCATCCTCCGAGCCAAGAGATATTCCTCACATCTTCCTCATAGCGGTGCCGCACCGTGAAACCACAGAAAAGAAGAGACACTTCTGAGCTCTGGACTTGCTTTCCGCACTCCCACGAGAGCTGACCACAGGTTTCATCTGTCTTTTTCTCTTTCTTTTTTCATATTTTATTTTTCATTGACCAATAATAATTGTATGTATTTAATATGCAATCATTGTACCCCATAATATATGACATATAGAATATATAAAATATATAAATTTAAATTATATATAATACATATATTTATATATCTATTTATATGTAAAATGAAATATATATACTATTGTACTGCATAATATATGTATAATATAATCAATACATATATTTTAAATATATTTACATATGAATGCATGTTTGTTATATGTATTGATTTATTATATTAAAATAAAATAAATATATATCATTGTGCCCCATTATATATTTATGTATGTTATATTATATGTATAAATATACATATTTAAAGATATATAATATATTTAACTATATTACTTAGCAATGGTATATATTATATATAACATATAACATAATATATAATATTTATTAATTATATATTCTATAATTATACATATACTATATACTACATACTATATTATATATTATATAGTAATTATACATGTTATATATTATATTATTATATATGTTTTATTATAATATATTATATAACATTATAAAATATAATAATATATTATTATATATTATGTTGTATATCATATATTATATAACATTATAAAATATAATAATATATTATTATATATTATGTTTTATTATAATATATTACATAACATTATAAAATATAATATATTATATATAAAATGTAATATATTACAATATATTATAATTATATATTATATGATAATTATACATGTTATATATTATAATTAATAATAAAATAATACAGCATGTAATATATCATATATCATATAATATATAATATATAAATATGCATTTACATATACACATTTATTATATGTATTTATATGTATTAAATGTATAATAAAATAAATATACATTATTATACTCTATTATGTATACACACACACATATATACCCTATTATATACATATACATATAATGAATTGAAATTAGGATCTATAATGTATATGTTATGGGGTACAATGTGACGTTTTGACATAGGCTTATATACATTTCACATTTCAAAATCTCTAAAAGAGTCAATTTTCAACGTTCTGTCCAAGCCCATGTTTAATGTGGCTGTTGAAAGTGCCAGCCAACATTCAGGATGTCCCCGGCTGCACACGTCTCCTTACCCTCCATGCCAAGGCACCATCTTCTCCCAAGCTGGGTTCTTGGCATTTTGCAAAACAACGTGCCATGCCTAGGCCCCCAAATCCCTCGCATCCTATAAACGCATTCAACGAGGCTGGGCGCCGTGGCTCACGCCTGTAATCCCAGCACTATGGGAGGCCAAGTCGGGTGGATGGCCTGAGGTCAGGAGTTCGAGACCAGCCTGGCCAACATGGTGAAACCCTGTCTCTACTAAAAATACAAAAATTACCCAGGCATGGTGGTGGGCACCTGTCATCCCAGCTACTCGGGAGGCTGAGGCAGGAGAATCAATTCAACCCGGGAGGTGGAATTTGCAGCAAGTCGAGATCGCGCCACTGCACTCCAGCCTGAGGTCAGGAGTTCGAGACCAGCCTGACCAACATGGTGAAACCCTATCTCCACTGAAAATACAAAAAATAGCCGGGCGTGGTGGCGCGGGCCTGTAATCGCAGCTACTTGGGATGCTGAGGCAGGAGAATCGCTGGAACCCGGGAGGTGGAGGTTGCGGTGAGCCGAGATTGTGCCATTGCACTCCAGCCTGGGCAACAAGAGCGAAACTCTGTCTCAAAATCAATACATAATAGATAGATAGATGATAGATACATAGATAGATAGATAGATAGATAGATAGATAGATAGATGGACTCCAGGTCCCCTCAGTTGGCACCATACCCTTGTCCTGTAAAATTCCAACATCCCAAAGCCAAGCCTGACTTCTTAGGTTGGATGATTTCTTAGGATAAGAAGTCTTAGCCTAATTTCTTAGGATAAGAAATCTGTCTTAGGACAAGAAATATGAGGACAGACAGAGGAAACCCAAACACATTGCAAGAAGAAATGCTTCAGGCCCAGATTCTTGGGCGTCTGGCTGTCTTCCTGAGCCTCCCAAATGCGTTTTTCGTAACCTAAGAGAGCTCTGGAAACAGTGGGGTTTGTATATGTGGGGTTTGCCCGTCTCCTAGGGCAGGTGGTAAAAGGAGATTGTCCTAAACAGTGGTTTATGGGGCTCCGGGGGTGTGTGAACGGCCTCAGATCACCGTTTAGACAAGCGCAAACATAAAAGTGAGAGGCTGCTGGAAACGTTTAAAGAAGAGGGAAGAGGCGGCCTGGGGAGTCGGGGGCCTGATCCAGCACCTTGGCCCTGTCGATTTTTACGTCCCGACCACACTGGGTGTGGATGGAAATAGCTGGGTGAGTTTGTGTGAATTAAAACATTTATAGAGCCCTACGCTCCTGTTACCTCTTAGGCGACTTATTAAAGTACAGTTAGTGTCAACACGGGGGTCGTAAACCTGCAGGGCTCAAGCACCAATTAAAATAATAAAAAACAAGGGGCCACCACAAACTGAGGGGTCTTTGGCACGGGCTGCAAGGGGGAGGAGGAGGGAGGCCAAGCCAGGCTCCCTGGGAGGGGAGCCCGGAGGATTCCAGCTCCACCAACAAACACAGAGGTCACAGTGAAAGAAACAGTGCAATAGGGATTCTGGAAAGAAAAAGGCACCTTGACAACAGAGATTTCAAACCAGGAGATGCATGCCCAGATATGGGACAGTTGAAGATTAAACAGCTGTTGGGGGGTTAATTCTGGGTTCCATAAAGACGTAGAGATTTCATGCTGTAGACCCAGGTCCAATGGGGACGTCACCAAACTTCTCAGCCGCTGGTTTTGGGATGCAAGAAGGGCTATGCCTTCCCCCTGGGGCTGGGATGGAGGAAGAGTCGTGTCTACACCTGAACTCCCTGGGATTGAGATGGAGGACGTGGTGTCCACACCCTCACCCACTGGGGCTGCCATGGAAGAGGAGGAGGGAGGTGTTCACACTCTCCACCCTGGGGTTGGGATGATGGAGGAGGAAGAGGAGGGGCGGTGTCCACACCCTCAACCACTGGGGCTGCCATGGAGGAGGAGGAGGGGCGGTGTCCATGGAGGAGGAGGAGGAGGGGCGGTATCCATGGAGGAGGAGGAGGGGTGGTGTCCACACTCTCTCTCCTGGGGCTGGGATGACGGAGGAGGAGGAGGGGCCGTGTCCACACTCTCCCCACTGGGGCTGGGATGGAGGAGGAAGAGGGGTGGTGTCCCCACTCTCCCCACTGGGGCTGGGATGGAGGAGGAGGAGGAGGGGCTGTGTCCACATTCTCAGCCCTGGGGCTTGGATGGAGGAGGAATTGGCTCTCTCATGACGCCCTCATTCCTCCCTATCCTCCTGAAACCGCCTTTGCAAAAATTAAAACTGAAAAAATTACGACAGCGAAAGAGATCTAACCACCTACCCCCCATCTTCTTTCTAACCTCGAAACTGCCTTTATTCATTCCTGGGTGTAGTAGCCTCAGAAGGAATTTAGTTTATAGTTTAAACTGTGAAACAAAACTGACAATAGCCCTTTTCCGGGAGGGCAGGGACGGCAGGAACCTTTTTGCTTGGGGACCAGGCTGCCTTGGCAAGACTAATAAATTAGCTATAAGATTAGGAATTATGCCTGAAGGACCATGCAGCCTCTGGTTCCACGAGTCTGAACCTCCCACAAATAGCTCCTGGGGATAACATCATTGTTGCAGAACCCAAGATCAGTGTTTGAGATATTTTGCAGACCCTGGATTCCAATGCAGCCGATGACACCACACAGACCAGTAATCTGCTCAACCAGATATCAGCCATCCCACACAGGAACAGAAGACAGCACGAACTCACTTCAAACCCCTATGATTTCATCCTCAACCTGACCAACCAGCGCTCTCTGCTTCCTGAGCCCCCACCCACCAAATCATCCTTAAAAACTCCAATCCCTGGCCAGGTGCAGTGACTCACGCCTGTCATCCCAGCACTTTAGGAGGCTGAGGTGGGCAGATCACAGGGTCAGGAGTTTGAGACCAGCCTGACCAACATGGTGAAACCCCTTCTCTACTAAAAATACGAAAATTAGCTAGGCGTGGTGGCGTGTGTCTGTTATCCCGGCTACTTGGGAGGTCGAGGCAGGAGAATCGCTTGAACCAGGAGGTGGAGGTTACAGTGACCTGAGATTGTGCCACTGCACTCCAGCCTGCTGACTCTGTCTCAAAAAAATAAAATAAAATAAATAAAAATAAAAACTTAAATCCCCAAATTATCGGGGAGACTGATTTGAGTCTTGATGAAACTCTGGTCTGCCACACAGCCGGCTGTGTTTGGATTACCCCTTCTCCCCTACAAGTCACCTGTCCTTTCTTCCCATAACCAGTCTAGAACCCTACGCTCTCTGTGATTCTAAATTTCCTTCCTTTTTTTCCAGGTCTTCCTCCTAGCTCTGCTTTCTGGCTGTAATGATGGTCGATATCTCAGCCTGGCCATCGTCTTCCTTGGCAGTTTGAACATGGCATGCAGCTTTTGAGTTTTCCCAACACTGATTATATCATCTGAGAACCCTGTGCTGTGGCCGTGGATGCCGTCGTGTGCTGGGTGCACGTGATTTTCAGGTGCGTTTGTTATACCCGAGCGAGTTAGAGAAAACGCCACACTTTGAGACGAATGAAGAGCCCTTTATTTAAGCCGGAGGCCAAAGAGACGGCTCATGCTCAAAATTCTCTCGGCCCCGAGGAAGGGGCTCGATTAACTTTTATACCTTGGTTTAGGAAGGGGAGAGGAACTCAAATGCAGTAATTCTACAGAAGTAAAAACATGCAAGAATAAAAAAAAACAAATGGTTACGGAGAGATAAACAATTTAAAAGACAAATGGTTACCAAAAAAAGCAACAGAAGCAGGTGCGGGTTTCTAAATCCTTCATAAGAGTTACATATGGATGCTGTGCTGGACACAGACTCAAGGTTTTCTGTTGTCATCTTTTTTGAGCAACATCCCGGGAACTTCATACATTGTGTGTTCCAGTATCTTATCAGGTAATGGAGCTCCTTTGAAATGCTGAGGATCTGCTTACACAGGTTAACTCCTTGACAAGGGGGTTGGGTAAGGAGCACTTAGTGTCTTGTAAATCAAGGGGCCAAATGGAGTGCGTCCGGCTTTCCCAGCTGAGAGAGTCTATTCTCATGGGAAACAAGGCTAGGTCATTAAAGAGACAAAAAGGGAAAATCTAAAAGTAGGGTTAGTAAAAAAAACAAGGTTAGGCGTTACACGTTGCTGATTGATTGACGCATGTCGTCCTCGGAGGAGCCTCTGATGAAGTCTCCTGGGTTTGAGTTGCAGCCTGGGATGGCCCTGCTGGACCTCAAGTGACCTCACCAACGAAATCTGGTTGAGTGTGTCTGATGGGACGTATGTGTGGAACCACCAGCAGCATCCCAACAGCCGTGTGTGTCATTGGAAAGACCGGCGTGGCCGTGTCTGGGGTCAAAGCAACATCTCTTTTTTTTTTCTTTTGAGATGGAGTCTCGCCCTGTCTCCCAGGCTGGAGTGCAGTGGTGCAGTCTCGGCTCACTGCAACCTCCACCTCCCGGGTTCAAGCGATTCTTCTGCCTCAGCATCCCGAGTAGCTGGGTGCCCAAGTACAGGTGCCCGCCACCACGCCCGGCTAATTTTTGTTATTTTTAGTAGAGACGAGGTGTCACCGTGTTGGCCAGGCTGGTCTCGAACTCCTGACCTCAGATGATCCACTCACCTTGGCCTCCCAAAGTGCTGGGATGACAGGCGTGAGCCACCTCACCTGGCCCAAAGCAACATCTTAAAACCAATTTTCCACTGCCCACTTCCTGGGATGCTCTTTGAGAAGAACTTACTTCTTTCTCAAATTCATGAGCGTTTTGCCCCGATATTCAACCACGCGTTTCTGATACACTTGCAATTAACCTGGAGGGACTTGTGTGAGCTTATTTATTTTTCCCTAATACGTAGACATGGGTTTTAACAGATTTGAGGATCCTACAGAATTCCGGCGCTCGGGGCCAGATCCTGAAGCCTCCAGATGTCGGATGTCGTAACCACACAGCCTGCCTTGTTATTTCACTGCAGGTGGAGTTTTCCTGGTTTACCCTCTGTGGACAGCATTCTCTTCCCCTTGTCCTGATAGGAAGCAGCCAGATGCCTAGGCAGGAAGGGGCAGGTGCCTGGTGAAACCCCACCTTCAAGTCAAAAACAGCCTGAGAACCGAAAGACCAGCCTGCTGGTCCAGAATGAAACTCGCCACCCGGAGTGACAACGTCTGTTCCTATTTGCCCGCCCTTTCCCAATTGATTCTTTCTGAATAATTTTGTAATTAAATTAAATTTAATTAATTAATTATTTATTTCTGAGACAGAGTCTCGCTGTGTTGCCCAGACTGGAGTGCAGTGGAGCGATCTCAGCTCACTGCAACCTCTGCCTCCCGGGTTCAAGCAAGTGTCCTCCCTCAGCCTCCTGAGTAGCTGGGATTACAGGTGCTGGCCACCACGCCTGGGTAATTTCGGTATTTTTTAATAGAGATGGGGTTTCTCCATGTTGGTCAGGCTGGTCTGTAACTCCTGACTTCAGGAGATCCACCGGCCTCAGCCTCCCAAAGTGTTGGAATGACAGGCGTGAGCCACCACACCCGGCCTGAATAATGCTTTTTAATCAATCTGACCTCAGGCGATCCACCCGCCTCAGCCTCCCAAAGTATTGGAATGACAGGCGTCAGTCACCACACCCAGCCTGAATAATGCCTTTTAATCAATCAAATATTCCCATTTCCAATACTACCTATGGCCTGCCCCTCCCCCATGCTGAGCCACAGTATGGAGACTTTCCCAACTTCGGGTCAGAGGACCACCCCCTCTTCCCCTCTCTGTGGAAAGCTGTCTCATCACATCATAAAACTCCCTGGTTTGCTCACTCTTCAATTCTCAGCGTGTCCTCATTCTTCTTGGACGCTGGACAACAACTCGGGAACCAAGATTTCACCGTTGCAATACAACCTGGGTGGCAAGAGCGACAAAGGCAGGCAGATCACGAGGTCAGGAGATCGAGACCGTCCTGGTTAACACAGTGAAATCTCGGCTCACTGTGACCTCTGCCTTCTGGGTTCAAGCGATTGTCTTGCCTCAGCCTCCCAAGTAGCTGGGATTACAGGTGTGCGTAAGCCTAGCTCTGGTGGGGCATCACCAGCTGGAGGTCCCCGGCTTGCAAAGTGACCAAGAACTAAATCCTCCATCATTTCTACCCTCCAAACCCCAGAAAAAGAGACTGCAACCACTCAACAGCACAGCCAATAGCTGTGAACAAGAAGTTCAGGAACCATGGCCAAAACGTTCAGGAACCTGGGCCAAAAGTTCACAGAAGTGGAGTTTAACTAAGAAGTTGATTCTGGCAATGCTTTTCCCATTAACTGGTGCATGAAATGAATTTCTTGTTTCAATAGAAACATTGCATTTTTCATTAGAGAAAATAAGCCAGAGAGAGGCGTATGCCTATAAACCCAACACTTTGAGAGGCTGAAGTGGGAGGATTTCTTGAATCCAGGAGTTCGAGACCAGCCTTGGCAACATAGCAAGACTCTGTATTTACAAAGAATACAAAAACTAGGCCGGGTGCAGTGGCTCACGCCTGTAATCCCAGCACTTTGGGAGGCCGAGGCGGGAGGATCACGAGGTCAGGAGATCGAGACCATCCGGGCTAACACGGTGAAACCCCGTCTCTACTAAGAATACAAAAAATCAGCCGGGCGTGGTGGCAGGCGCCTGTCCTGTAGTCCCAGCTACTCAGGAGGCTGAGGCAGGAGAATGGCGTGAACCCAGGAGGTGCAGCTTGCAGTGAGCCGAGATGGCGCCACTGCACTCCAGCCTGGATGACAGAGCGAGACTCTGTCTCCAAAAAAAAAAAAAAAAAAAAAAAACGCTGGCAAAAGACATCTCCAGGATGTGGACAAGACACCTGCACCCCTAGCTCAGCTCCCCCACCACGACCTGGTTCTGGCCCTATGAAACCCTGCTATACTCTGTAAGCCAGGCTGCCTGCTCTAACTATGGTGGACTTTTAGGTCTCCTCTTGCTTTCTCTCAGCTGACCTTCCACCTTCCACCTCAGCCTCCCAAGCACCTGGGACTATAGGTGTGCACCGCTACACCCAGCTAATTTTTGTCGTTTTTGTAGAACCTTAGCTTTGCAATGTTGCCCAGGCTGGTCTTGAAGTCCTGAGCTCAAGCCATCCTCCCACGTGAGCCTCCGAAGTAGCCAAGACCACAGATGTGACAATCATTCCCAGCTAGCTATTTTCGTTTTTTTTTTGTTTGTTTGTTTGTTTGTTTTTGAGTTGGAGTCTCACTCTGTCACCCAGGCTGGAGTGCAGTGACTCGATCTCGGCTCACTGCAAGCTCCGCCTCCCGGGTTCACGCCATTCTCCTGTCTCAGCCTCCTGAGTAGCTGGGACTACAGGCGCCCACCACCACGCCAGGCTAATTTTTTGTATTTTTAGTAGAGACGGGGTTTCACCGTGTTAGCCAGGATGGTCTTGATCCCTTGACCTCGTGATCCGCCTGCCTCGGCCTCCCAAAGTGCTGGGATTACAGGCGTGAGCCACCACGCCAGGCCTATTTTAGATTTTTGTTAATATTTTTGGAGATACGGAGTCTTGCTATGTTGCCTAGGCTATCCTCAAACTCCTGGACTGAAGGTATCCCCCTGCCTCAGCCTCCCAAAGTGCTGGGATTACAGGCAAGAGGCACCGTGCCTGGTGTATATTTGGAATTTATGCCTGTGCTCCTAGAACACTGATCTTTTTTAAAACCCTGGTTGTTTACTGAGTGGTAGGAATAAAACAAACACCTTTTGTGATTCATAATAAGCCCCTTACTCAGCCTCCTTAGTAGCTGGAACTACAGACCCCCGCCACCACGCCCAGCTAATTTTTGTATTTTTAGTAGAGACGGGGTTTCACCATGTTGGCCAGGCTGGTCTTGAACTCCCGACCTCAGGCGATCCGCCCGCCTCCGCCTCCCAAAGTGCTGGGATTACAGACATGAGACACTGTACCCAGCATTTCTTTTGGTATTCCTTGTGCCACCTTTGCCGCAATTTATTCTATTTCTCTTTCTTTCAGCTGGACAGGTTATGTCAGAGAGGTACTGATGTGTGCTCTTTTGGGGAAAACAATTATTTTCATTCACATACAACGAAATTATCTTTCTCAGCAGGAAGATGCCTGATGCCTGGATGTCTTTTGTCGACTGCTGTGGGAAACAGAGGAGGAAATCTAATTTCCTTTTTTTTTTTTTTTTTTTTTTTGACACAGGGTCTCGCTCTGTCACCAGGCCAGAGTGCAGTGGCGTGATCTCAGCTCACTGCAACCTCCGCCTCCTGGGTTCAACCGATTCTCCCACCTCATCCTCCTGAGGGGCTGGGATTACAGGTGCCCGCCACCACGCCCAGCTAATTTTTGTACTTTTAGTAGAGAAGGGATTTCACCATATTGGCCAGGCTGGTCTCGAACTCCCGATCTCAGGTGATCCACCCGCCTCGGCCTCCCAAAGTACTGGGATTACAGGCGTGAGCCACCGCACCCAGCGAGGAAATCTAATTTCTTTTTTTTTTTTTTTTTTTTTTTTATGAGACAGAGTCTCACTCTGTCGCCCAGGCTGGAGTGCAGTGGCGCGGTCTCGGCTAACTGCAACCTCTGCTCCCTGGGTTCAAGCGATTCTCGTACCTCAGCCTCCCGAGTAGCTGGGATTACAGGAGTGTGCCGCCACGCCTGGCTAATTTTTGTATTTTTAGTAGAGACGGGGTTTCACCGTATTGGCCAGGCTGGTCTTGAACTCCTGACCTCGTGAACCACCTGCCTCGGCCTCCCAAAGTGCTGGGATTACAGGCGTGAGGAAATCTAATTCTAAGACAGGGCTGTGGTTGGAGACTGGTCTAGCGACTGCATAGGGCTTAGGTCTCGAGTGAGTGGCTTGTATTGTGTCAACATTCTCCTCCCACAGAAAGGGGATGTGGATGCTGTGAAAGGGTACGTTTGAGTTTTTGCTCTTGAGAAAGTGTTCTATTCTCTATCCTCTGCAAATCTGCCTAGGGAAGACACACCACTACCTCTAGCAGTAGAGACCAAAGACCTTCATGTATACAGCAAATCCCATACCCACTGCTGCCTTAGGAAGACACAAGCTCCCCCAACAAGGAGACTTCTCGTAGAAGGAAAAATGGACCTGTTACCGGACAGTGGTCTCGATCCGGATCCCAAGAGAGGGTTCCTGGATCCGGTGCAAGAAAGAATTCAGGGCGGGGCCACAGTGCAAAGCAAAAGTAAGTTAATCACAAAAGCAAAGTGGCAAAAATACAGCTACCCCATAGCAAACAGGTTTGCTGAAAAGGTAGCCAAAGATAGTGAGGGAACTGATGAATTCACTGTGGTTAAATCCAGCTAAGGAGGACTTAGCTTCTATATCTAGGTATCAACAACCATCTGATTGATCTGACATGCACAGTTTCCAGAGCATTTAAGATTATTAAGAAGGCCAGGCGTGGTGGCTCACGCCTGTCATCCCAGCACTTTGGGAGGCCGAGGCGGGAGGATCACGAGGTCAGGAGATCGAGACCATCCTGGCTAACACGGTGAAACCCCGTCTCTACTAAAAATACAAAAAATTAGCCGGGCTTGCTGGCGGGCGCCTGCAGTCCCAGCTACTCGGGAGGCTGAGGCAGGAGAATGGCATGAACCTAGGAGGCGGAGGTTGCAGTGAGCCGAGACAGTGCCACTGCGCTCCAGCCTGGGCGAAAAAGTGAGACTCCATCTCAAAAAAAAAAAAAAAAGATTATTAAGAAAGCAAAGTGCTGAAAGTACTGAAGGGATGGGTTGTTGTGGAATGAGAGACTTGGAAAAGAAAAAGACACAGAGACAAAGTATAGAGAAAGAAAAATGGGCCCAGGGGACCGGCGTTCAGCATACAGAGGACCCGCGCCGGCACCAGCCTCTGAGTTCCCTTAGTATTTATTGATCATTGTCGGGCGTTTCTCAGAGAGGGGGACGTGGCAGGATAATAGGGTAATAGTGGAGAGAAGGTCAGCAGGAAAACTTGTGAACAAATGTCTCTGAATCATAAACAAGGTAAAGAAAAAAGTGCTGTGCTTTTGATGTGCATATACATAAACATCTCAATGCCTTAAAGAGCAGTGTTGCCGCCAGCATGTCCCACCTCCAGCCCTAAGGCGGTTTTCCCCTATCTCAGTAGATGGAATATAGAATAGAGCTTTACACCGAGACATTCTATTGTCCAGGGACGAGCAGGAGACAGATGCCTTCCTCTTATCTCAACTGCAAAGAGGACTTCCTCTTTTACTGATCCTCCTCAGCACAGACAGAATAAGGGGTTCCCAAAAGTAAGAGGAGGAACGCGTCCTCCCTAGGTACAATATTCATTTATATATACAATTAAAAAAAGATCATGGGCAAGCCGGGCGTCGTGGCTCACGCCTGTCATCCCAGCACTTTGGGAGGCCGAGGCAGGTGGATCACCTGAGGTCGGGAGTTCGAGACCAGCTTGACCAACATGGAGAAACCCCATCTCTACTAAAACTACACAAATTAGCCAGGAACAGTGGTGCACGCCTGTAATCCCAGCTATTTAGGAGGCTGAGGCAGGAGAATTGCTTGAACCCGGGAGGCGGAGGTTGCAGTGAGCTGAGATCACACCATTGCACTCCAATCTGGGCAACAGAGCAAGACTCTGTCTCAAAAAAAAAAAAAAAAAGAGAGAGAGAGAGAGATCATGGGGAGATGTGCTCGTCTATAAGGATTTGTGATAAAGGATTAGTTTTCTTAATTACTATATATATATGTATATATATATTTTTTTGAGACAGGGTCTCAATCTGTCGCTCAGGCTGGAGTGCAGTGGCACGATCTCAGCTCACTGCAACCTCCAACTCCCAGGTTTAACTGATCCTCCCACCTCAGCCTCCTGAGTAGCTGGGATTACAGGCACACACCACCACACCCGGTTAATTTTTGTATTTTTAGTACAGACAGGGTTTCACCACGTTAGCCAGGCCTGTCTTGAACTCCTGACCTCCGATATCTGCCCACCTTGGCCTCCCAGAGTGCTGGGATTACCAGCATGAGCCACCGCGCCCAGCCCTGCACCTCCCTTTTAATTCATATAAGGGTGGGCTTGCAATATACTTCCAGGCCAAAGTTTGAGCTCAAAACTTGCATTTTCAGACATTACTTTGAAGCGTTTGAATAACAACAAATGCTTGGCAGCTCCAATACCATTATTTACTCTACCTTTATTTCATTATTAATGTGCTATTCTCAGTATATTAACATGAAGCGTTGGCTGCGGTCAGAGATGGAGATTTTATTATTTATATGTAACAAATGTATTCATTAATAATTGACTGAATTACACAGACAGCAAATAAATATAGCAAATTATTAATTTATAACACACTAGGGGGGATTTATATAATTCCAGTAAATACAGTCTTTAATCAACTATAGACTTTTAAAAAAAACCACTTTATATTAGGATTCACATCTTGTTTATCTTCCTTTGTTGCATATTTCTATATTTGCATATTAGCAGATATAA